>NC_044923.1:9891368-9903873 GCF_003576645.1 Ipomoea triloba | reverse complement strand
ATATATATATATATATATATATATATATATATATATATATATATATATATATATATATATATATATAACATACACCCACACACATGCACTATTTTTTTTTTATATGTTGTCGCCTAGGCGCTAAGCTCTAATTTACCGTCTGACTAACTCCTAGCGCCTACTGCAACCATGCTCCAAAGTCTTTAATTTGGTGATTGCTCTGGTGCTCTCCTCAGTGGCGAGTCACGCCATGGTCTATCCCAGCGTGCCCAAAACTCCAAAAAATCATCACTTCAGTCATCCAATTGTGCTCTCAAGATTAGGTGACTTCAAAGCTAGACTTGTTCAAATAGTCCACCTTATGCCTCAAAACATCAATTCTTTGCAAAATCACCTAGCAAACACAATAATTTCATGAGTGACCAAAGTGACTCCATAAAACAATGAGTAACAAGCAAAAACACTAAAATATTTAAGAAAAAAAGAATGAGTTTAAACATTCATTATGGATGCTAAAGTGGATGTTGGGGCCTACAAAAAAATTGGTAGAAAAACTGGATGAGATCGCTCTTATATTGTGGGGCAAATTCTGTGTTGACCATGAATAAAAGGTATATTATTTTTAATTTACTAAAGGTGAATTATTTATGTACTGAATGCACATTATTTGATAGTATACAAAACAATGCGCCTACTTCCAAACTCGATCGATCAAATAATGTACCTTTAGTATATTAAAAATTTATTATTTATTCATGCATCACGGAATAAGGATAGATATTACAAACCATGAGTAAATGTACATTTGAAATATTCTAAATGTATATGATTGATATTATGTATAACGCACACTATTTGGTAGTAAATCAAATAATGTATTTTCAAGAAATGAACCTTTAGTGTATTAAAAATGTGCCTTTAATATAATAAACATGTATCTTATGTCAGGGTTCACCTTATAAGGTGAACATGGTCTATATTATAATGATGAACCCTTACGTGAACCATGGTCTATAATATAATGATTGGTTGATTTCTATAAAAAGGTCATGTTTGTTAGCCTTGCTAAAGGTTAACCATCTGGAATCTTTGATCATGCAACTGAAGTTCACCAATTCAATATTTGGAGATGAAGGAGATGATATATATGCATTGCCAAAAACAACTGAGCCGGCTGGTATGGCAAAACCTTTTTCCAGACAGGGTTGATGTCATTTGGAAGGCCTGTCTTAAATTTGTACCTTTACACATCAAAGATGATAAAAGTAATGTACTTTGCAAATTGCAACTTGTGACTATAGTAGCATGTGGGAAGTTTTCCTTGCCAACCAAAGATTATCACAAAAGTAGTGGGTTAGTTTGATCAGAAATAAAGCCACTAAGACAGCTAAAAAGTTTCGTTGCAGTAACACACTAACATGCATGCATGCAATCTGCATACAAAAGATGAGTCATCAGATATGATCGTCCTCGTGAGTCGTGCCTACATGTTTAGACCAGACATAATCCAACTACTTTCTCAGACGGGCCAAAATGATTTTAAAACAATATGGGTGTTTGGTTGGAACTTGGAAAGAATGAATTAGGGAGGAAAAGAAAGTGGGCAAAGAATAAAGTGACAATAAAGTAAGAATTTAAATTTGATATTATTTGGTAGGGAGGAATAGAATTATTGAGAATGTGAAGGAAAGAAGTGATATAAATGTTTTTGTATAATTGTTAAATATTATTGAAATAAATAATAATGTATGTCCTAGTATTTTGACATTATTGGTTGCTTGCTGTTAGTGCTTAGTTATTTTGTTAATACGTGCTTTGTTAGTGGGTAGATCATTAGTACGTGGTTTGTTTGTTTCTATTTCATTGCATTCTCTCTGTCTTTGTAATGCCTATATAAAAGGCTATATTAGTTGCATAATAATGATATGAGTTTTCCCTACTCTTGTTTCTCCTTATTATATAACATTTGGTATCTGAGTCGGGTTAAATATTTGCTGTAATTGAATTACAACTAGGTCCAACCAAACAATCCAAAATAAAAAGACATGAAAACTGTACTCCCTAATTTCTTATGCAAGTTGCATTGTAACAAAACCATCTCTGCAATTTAAGTACTACATATACCATGCTAATACTATATTCACAACAATCTTTTACAAAAATAATTATAAAAACTAGCAACCATGCATTGCATGGTACCTTTTTTCTCAAAGGCCAGGATTTATAAACAAAAATGTAACTTTACTTTTTGGGTCATAATGATCAAAATCTGACTCATCCAACTAAAACTTAAGATCCACCAACTGCCAACTTAACCCCCCCTCTCTCTCTCTCTCTCTCTCTATATATATATATATATATATATATATATATATATATGGGAAGAATGGTGTATACCAAAAATCAGTTCATCTCATTCTACTCACCCTTTTGGCTTTAGCAAAGATAATTTCTTGTTATCCTTGTCAATATTTACAAAGAACTAAAGAAAGTTAGATATGAAGCAAAATCAGATGAAATCAAGCCTGGTTCCCATCAACTACTGGGCAGTTCTAATGAATCAGAGCTCAAGAAAATGGGCACTTCCTGATTCTGCACCCACCCAATGCAATCTGTCTCCCACTTCAAAACAACCAAAAATAAGAAATGGTGCTATGAGATTAAGGCCAAGGATAACAGACACTGTGAAGGGGAAGCTGATCCTAGGGGCCAAACTTCTCCAAGCTGGTGGCATCCAAAAGGTGTTCAAGAAGAACTTCAGTACTGTTAGAGACGGC
This sequence comes from Ipomoea triloba, assembly GCF_003576645.1. Lineage (NCBI taxonomy): Eukaryota > Viridiplantae > Streptophyta > Magnoliopsida > Solanales > Convolvulaceae > Ipomoea > Ipomoea triloba. Next base: position 9,901,117 of record NC_044923.1, on the reverse strand, counting down.
GAAAAGCTGTTGAAGGCATCTCAATTGACGGAGAGCAGATGAGAAGGGTTAGAGAGAGAGAGTGAACACAGCTGGTTTGTGTGGAAAGGTGAAAAGTGATTTCATTATTCTGGGGAGAAGAAATATATACAGGGGATAATGGGGATAATGACAGTGACGGTTGCAACAACCAATAACAAACCAAAGATAGGAAAGTTACAATAAAGCCCTTAAGCTATTCCTTCTTCTCTTCGTCCAATACCCCCCCGTAAGCTGGAGCGTATGGATTTTGTGCGCCCAGCTTAGATTTAAACTTGCAGAACATTGAGACAGGCAGAGGCTTAGTAAAACCATCAGCTACTTGGTTTTCGGATGAGACAAACAGAAGTTTGATCAGCCCTTGATGCAGCTTCTCCCGGACTACATGACAATCAATGTCGATATGCTTTGTTCTTTCATGGAAAACGTGATTCTCAGCAATCGCCACGGCTGACTTGCTATCACAGAAAAGGGTTGCCAGTTTGTTCATGACGATATTCAGATCATGGAGCAGGTAAGTGAGCCACTGAATCTCACAGGTAGTGGCGGCCAAAGCTCGATATTCAGCTTCTGAGCTTGACCGGGAAACGGTTGCNGGGTTGCCAGTTTGTTCATGACGATATTCAGATCATGGAGCAGGTAAGTGAGCCACTGAATCTCACAGGTAGTGGCGGCCAAAGCTCGATATTCAGCTTCTGAGCTTGACCGGGAAACGGTTGCTTGCTTTTTTGATTTCCAGGATATGAGCGCAGAACCAAGAAATATGCAGTATCCCGTAACTGATTTGAGCGCAGAACCAAGAAATATGCAGTATCCCGTAACTGATTTGCGTGTTTCATTGCAAGCGGCCCAATCAGAGTCAGAGAAAGCTTTGAGAAGTAAGTCGTCGTTCTTGGGATAGACTAACCCCTGGCTCGGAGAGCTCTTAATGTACCTTAGAACACGATGAGCAGTTGTGAGATGTAAGTCTGTAGGAGCATCAACAAACTGACTCAATTGCTGTACTGCATAAGCGATGTCGGGCCTAGTAGCGGTGAGATATAACAGTCGTCCAACTAGACGTCTGTATAGGCTAGGATCTTCGATCATTTTTCCTTCACCATGTAACAATTTTGACCCTGGAACCATTGGTGAAACAACGGTTTGCATTGAAGGAACCCAGCCTCCTCTAGTATGTCGATGACGTACTTTCGTTAGCACAGGTATAAGCCATTTTCTCCCATGTATGCCTCAAGACCCAAAAAGAAACCCAAGGGTCATAGATCTTTGATTTTAAAAGCAGTGTTCAGAAGCTGTTTCAGACGCTGAATAAGGTCCAAATTAGCACTCGCGACGATAATATCGTCGACATAGACAAGTAAGGCTATGAAACCGTCACCCTCGCTTTTGGTGAATAATGAGGGATCAGCTGCTGATTGTGTGAAACCATCGCAGATTAGAGCATCGGTGAGCTTGGCGTTCCATTGACGACTTGCTTGTTTAAGGCCATATAATGATCTTAAGAGTCGGCAAACTTGGTTGGGCTTCTCACTCTCAAAACCCGGTGGTAGGAGCATATAAACTTCTTCATTAAGATCCACGTGAAGAAAGGCATTGTTAATGTCCATTTGATGAATGTGCCAGGACTTAGATACTGCCACACTAATGAATGTGCGAATCGTGGTCAGTCTTGCCACCGGGGAGAAGGTTTCAAGATAATCTACGCCAAACTGTTGTGTATAACCCTTCGCTACAAGCCTCGCCTTGTACCTTTCTATTGTGCCGTCAGCCTTGAGCTTCACTTTGTAGACCCATTTACAGCCTATGGGTGTTTTTCCTGGCGGTAGCTCAGTTAATTCCCAGGTCTTATTCTCTTGGAGGACAATGATCTCATCATTCATAGCCTGTTTCCAACAATCTTGCTAGACAGCCTGTTTGTATGTTCTTGGCTGGGCAATAGAAGCAACTGTTGCTGAAAAAACTTTGTGGGTGGTGTCAAGATTATCAAGTGACTCAATATTTGATAAAGAGTGAGGCGAGGTTCTGTTGCAAGTGACCGTGTCACAATAATAGTCCTGTAACCTACTTGAAGGCTGACGTATTCTAGTAGACCTTCGAGGCTGAGCAACTGAAGTATGTTCTGAATTGGATGTATGAGTCGGACTATGTTCAGCTGACATGCTCATGTCTCTGTTATCATTCACAGATATATCATTATGAACTGTATCTGAAGGTGGCACATTGGGAGATGAAGGCATGTCTGGATGCACTCGAGGATGCTCAATATCATCTGTATCAAAAGAAAATTCCTCACAGCCAAATATAGGAACATTAGGCAGAGAGGGAACCTACGGGTGTGCTTCAGACTGGACTTGGGTTGCCAATGGAAAGTGTTCTTCATAAAAAATCACATCCCTTTGAGATGAAAGTGAACTGATTCAAAAGATCATACAGAATGTAGCCTTTCACACCAGCAGGTATTCCAACAAAGACGCACTTCCTGCTACGCGGAGCTAATTTGTGGCGAGATGACGCTGAAGTGGAAGCATAACATGAGCAGCCAAACACTTTAAGGTTATTGAGGTCAGGGTTGGTACCGTGTAGTTTGTAATGGGGGCTGGACCACTCGAGAACCACTGAAGGGAGCCTGTTGATGAGATAAACCGCGTGTATAACACATAATCCCCAGAATTCAAGAGGAAGCCCAGCCTGAAATCGAAGAGCACGAGCAACAGCTAGGATGTGTTGGTGCGGAGTATTTACACAAGACCTCTGGTGGATTATGCCGTTTTCATTAAAGAATTCTTCCATGTTGAACTCCCGTCCATTGTCACTGCGTATGACCTTAATGGCTAGGCCAAACTGAGTGTAAACTGAGTGTGAACCATTTTGTGAAAATTTTTCAGCATTTCTCTAGCCTCAGACTTGTTTCTCATCAGCCGTAACCATGTATATCTTGAATGATCATCCACAATGGTCAAGAAATAGCGTTCACTACTCAAGGATTTTACATGGAACGGACCCCAAATGTCAACATGGATTAAATCGAAGCAGGCTTTCGAAGAAGTATTGCTCAGCGGGAAAGGGGATCGTTTGTGTTTAGCAAGGTGGCATACATCACACATTAAATTCTTTGCACAAGAAACAGGAACATCATCAAGAAGATGGAATTTATTCATGAGGAAATGCCCCAGGCATTGATGCCAAAGTTCAAGTAAGGAACATTGCATAACAAAACTATTACAAGCATTAGCATTAATATTGGGTGGATCATTCAGCAGGTATAGTCCTTTGTCTTCCTTAGCAAAGCCAGTCATCCTCCCATGGTCCTCCCGAAGAAGACACTTACCACAGGTAAATATCAAAGAGTGAGCAGAATCTTGGAGCAATTTGTTAACAGAAATGATATGGAATTTGAAAGAGGGGATGTGCAAGGCATTCTTCAACCACAGATTATTGCTCAGCCTTATATTACCCATGTGTTCAACAACAGCACTATTTCCATTTGGTAAGTTAACCATGGCCCCTCTCACAGTATGAAATTCATTGAAGTATTTAAGAGAACATATAATATGATCAGTGGCCCCGGAGTCTATGATCCAAGTGGAAGAATTCAAAGCAACAGAGTTAATTTGAGTAGGAATAGTATACTTGCCTTCACCACAGGGATCTGCCTTGTTGAAGTTAGGTGTGAGGGAAACTGCTGCAGTGGTAGATGGCTGATTCTACGTGATTTGACTCTGGAGGAGAGTTATTAAGTTCTGAATCTGCTCAGTGTTTGTGGTAGCTGCTCCTAGCTGTTGTTTGCCTTTGGATTTGAAACCTGGTATCCACCCCGGTGGATAACCGTGTTTCTTGTAGCATTTCTCAATTGTATGTCCAGTCATACCACAGAAAGTGCATTTAGCAATGTTCTTACTGCTTCCTGTTGTGTTCATATACCTCTTGCCATTAGAGTAGTTGACCGCATTGGCATTGATTTGGCTCAGCTCCTCTACGGTGTCTGTACTGGTCTTAGCAGCATTAGCATGGCTTATTTCCAGACCTCCAATGCTCAAATTGGCAATATTCAGCTGTCTTTCATGTTTTTCTGCCATGACATACACCTTGTGTATGTCAGGTAGAGGATCAAGCACAAGGATTCCTGATTTCAAAGAGTTATAGTCTTCATTCAACCCCTCTAGGAACCTAATTATCTGATCAATTTCCTGATCCTTTCTGATTTCATCCATTAAATTACAAGAGCAACATGGCTCACATTTGCAGATAGGTAAAGGCCTGAGAGCACTCATTTCTTCCCACAGAGACTTGCATTTTGTGTAGTAATCATTAATCGATAGGTTACCTTGCTTCAAGGCGTAGATGTCGTACTGTAGTCGTGAGATCCGATGTGGATCACGCTGAGCAAATCGCCTTCTGAGGTCATTCCAGATGTCTACAGCTTTGTTCATATACATAACACTCTGAGCTACAGATGGGGAAACCGACTTGCGAAGCCATGAACAGACGATCAGGTTGCATCTTCTCCAAGCAGCGTACTGGTGATGAGTCTTCTCTGGCTCTACGATGCTCCCATCAACCAGTCCCCACTTGTTTTTTTATCTCCAATGCCTCCTGCATTGAAATACTCCATGAACTGTAGTTTGCGCTGCCTGTGAGCGGTGGACTGACCAGAGTTGAGCATGGATTTCCATTCACATTAAGGTAGAGAGGATTCTCTATGTCCTCTCCACCATTGTTCCTCTGCGGAACAGAATTTCTGCGAACTGGAGAGCGAACGATCGGCGACGTCGTGCGAGCTCCTTCACTAGTGCGTGCTCTGATACCATGACGGAGAGCAGATGAGAAGGGTTAGAGAGAGAGAGAGTGAACACAGCTGGTTTGTGTGGAAGTGTGAAAGTTATTTCATTATTCTAGGGAGAAGAAATATATACAGGGGATAATGGCAGTGACGGTTGCAACAACCCATAACAAACCAAAGATAGGAAAGTTACAATAAAGCCCTTAAGCTATTCCTTCTTCTCTTCGTCCAATAGGTATTGATCATTTGGGCAAGCTAAAACAAAAGAGAAGCAAAAGGTCAAGGTGTTGAAATTTCTGCACGTCGACATCTTAGTCATTGGACGATATCTTGGTCTATAAATATCCAAATTGAGTGATTCTTATGCCATTGGAATAAAGAATCAAAGTACTACAGCTATCATGAAGATATTAAAGCTTAAAAAGAAAGAAAAAGGGGTCAAAATCGTCCAAACTTACAGATTTCGTCCAAATCTGCCACTGTTCGGTATTTTGATCATATCTCAGCCTAGGAATGTCCATATGAAGTGATTCTTGCGCCATTGGAAAGCCAACTTGAAGGGCTACAACCTTTTTGAAAACCACAAAGGCTAATGAAGTGTTTTTGAGGGTGAAAAATAGCCTAGAAGTCAAAGCAGAGTCACAGAATTTTGCTTACACAGTGAGAATGCACTGTAATTCGGCCAAAAAGAAATGGGCATTGACACGGGCGTGTGGGTGCCCGTTTCGCCCATGCTCTGTTATTATTTAAGCTCATTTTGAGCATTTTGAACTCGATTTTGACCCATGGTTGAACCCTAGACACTCCATTCACTCCCTTTCATATTTTTAGGTTAGATTAGGCTTAGATCTATGTTTTTTTTTAACACTTTTGGAACATGTAATCTTGGATTTGAAGCTTGGATTTCAAGATTCCACCACCCATTTCAATAGAGAAGCTTTCTTTCCTTTATCTCTTTTCTTTTGCAAGATTTATGTTTATTACTTGTGTTTTTGTGTTCTTTATGCTATTTAATCATGAGTAGTTAGTTTATGGGCTTGAGTTATGGTTGTATTATCTATTTTGATGCTTAAGTTTTGATTATTGTGAAAAAGGGGAAGAAACCCACCTAGGGTTCTTGAGTTTGAATTCGGTTTATTTCTATCTTTCAATGATTAGTGTACAATGATTGTTGTTTGTCTTTGGAAAGTCTTCCATCTCAATGAGAATTGGATGGGAGACTTGAGCCAACCCAATCTCAAACCCATTTTCTCTTCTATGGAAATAGTGGTAGATTTGGGGCTTAAATAGCTTTTGTTCTTCAAGAACTTGGGTTGATACACCATGGAAATTGGGCAATCCTTGTTCTAATCCTTGTTGAAACTTGGATTCTTTAGTGCTTGCCTCAAGAGCCTAGGGTTAACGTTCTTTCCCCAAACTTAAGGGTTAAAGCATCTAGATGATAATGCCCCTAACTTGAGTCCTATTTCTTTATTTTGCACTCATCTATTGTTTATATGTGTTTGTTATACCTTGTTGTCGTTTCCTTAGCTTCTTGTTGATTTCCTTGTGCTAGTGCCTAGTTTTGTGATTGCATATTACGTGTCATAACCCCCAATGCTCAGCGGAACGACATTTCACAGCCGTACACTCACCATCACTCAGTTTTGCTACACATCAGTACCCGAGGTGTGCATGAAATTAAGCTTAAGTGTGAATAGGATTAGCATGCACCATTCGGTGTAATGAATTGTAGCACTATATTCGGTGCTATGGAGATTAGCACGATTCGGTTCGGTGCTAATGGCACCACTCGTGTGCTGTTACCGGTCCCAATTAGTAAACCTTTCGGTTTGTACAGACTTTTCGATCACTCAGGTGTTTTGAAATAGGTCATTATGGTCTGTATGAATTAATTGTATATTAATTTGTAACCGTTGATAATAAGTATGATCGTTTCAAACTTTTTTGTAACACCCATAATTTTCTAACATTTAAGCCTAGTATGAATATAACACTTGCAGCAGAATCCCAAGCCTACATCGGGAAATGTTACCGCCACAACTATCCATTCTCGGATAGTTGCTAAGGCTAAAACTTCCAAATAACATTCGCATGATTACAAAAAGGTAAATAAAGGACTCTACAAGCCAGATATCTAAACATCAAACTATTCATCAATATTAAACAATCTAAAAGTTAACTTCAATAGAATCTATGCGAGTCTATAGTCATAAGTCACATCACTATTAAACAATAACAGTCTTAAAAGCTACTAAGATCAAACTAAAACAATAAATACTATAAAAACGGAAGTCTCTAATCGTACTCTCGTCATGCATTAATCCAAACTTGAAAGGGGTTAAATAAAACAAGTAGGAAACAACCCGTTAGCATAATTAATGCTAAGTATAAACCACTCCACCCTGTAAAATAGTTTATACATATATAGATTGTAAAATAGGTAGATTTGATATATATAAGCACATTACGCATCCCATCAAGTAGCATATAGAACTACATATATACAATGGAAGATAGCATACTTAATGCAGAGATGCATATATAGATATACTCGTTTATAAAATAGATATTTCATGCTCACATGCTTATGAATGTAAGTGGAAAATGGGTTTAATGCTTGAGTAAAAAGGAGTTTAATGACATGGAAAGACTAGTAAATCGTAATGAAAACATTTATACCACCAAGGTAAGTAAACAGTATCTTATACCATAATAGCATTTTTAACATAAAAAATATCAAGAGTAAAATATGCCTTGTAGTCAAAGTATATATAAACTTTCTCAAAATTTCCTTTTTGGGATCATCATACGAAAATAATCATTTTTATAATAATACGAGATGAATCTTTTCATCATCATAATCATCATCATAATCATACATGAAGGGAGGGTGAGGTCACCACCATGTGTGTATGACCCCTACGGGGAACGTGTCCTGAAGTCCCCCCCCCCCCCCTCCCCCTTCCTCCCTTATCTCATCATATCTCATCTATCACATGAAATCAGGACCACTACATTAAGTGTGCACACCCCCTAATTGGGATTTCAAGCCCAACGAGTAACAGCTCAAGCCCTAAAGTAAGGCCAAGATTTTTCTACCAAGCCACTTGAGATGAACAGCTAGGTTGACTAAGATACTGTAGTATTTACAGGCGCAAAAAAACCTAGGATATTTGGGCTTGAGATGAACGGCTAGGTTGATGGCAAAATGGGAATTTGACTCTAAATTTTGGATTATAATTTTGGGTCAAAGATTGGGTCAAGTTTGGGTAAAAATATAATATAACAAATATAGGAATATGATAGGTTCGTTTTAAAATCAAGTTAAGGTAAAAAAAAAAAAAAAAAAAAAAAAAAAAAAAAAAAAAAAACTATCAGGTTCACAGGTTCGTCTCAGATAGAATTTTGGGTCAATATTTTGATTCATAAATATTTTATTCAAATAGGACTTTTGAAACCATAAATAAGTATAAATATTTTGTAATAAATCTTGATGGTTTTATCGGGGCTGGGTTCATCATAAACCGGATAAAATAATATCGAACGAAATAGGAAGCTAGTAATATCATTAATTGGGGCGTGAGGCCCAAGAGAATGTTTACAAAAACCCAAGGGTAGCGGCCCAAGAAACGGCAATCCAAATAACAAATGAATAAATAATAGGGGGATCCAAATAACAAATGAATAAATAATAGGGGGACTAGTAAATAAATATAATAAATAAAGAATTCAAGGACTAATAAATAAATAAATAATAATAACTCATCTATGTTACCACTAGGACTTGAACCCATGCATACTAATAAGGGGGGAAAAGACTTGACCACTGAGCTAAGGAGTGAACCATAATTTGAGGAATGATATGCTTGGACCAAACCTCCACTCCCCCCCCCCCCCCTTATACGGTATCAAGATTGCGCCAACTCCCCACCAAACACACGTACCACGTCTTCCCGTCACGACAGCCCTCGCCATCCACGTACCCAATAATGGTAAAGTGGAAATACACTTTAACTAAGGATCTTTTTAGAAACTCGAAAAATGACTTTCAAACTTTTTTTTTTTTTGTGTTTTTCCAGAAATAAAGTCAAAATAAAATATGCATTCTGGTCAATAGAAAAAAGGTTTAATTTGGTAAAAAATGTATTTCCTAGATTTTAGTTGAAAGATATTTTTCAAACTATTTATTTTTCGGTCTTCCTCTTCTTTCTCATCTTTCTTCAAACTAATTTCTGGAATTATTATTATTATTATTATTATTATTACTATTATCATTACAAATATAATTAAGGAAATGAAATTATAAAATTAACTAAATGTATATCATAAATATTTAAGAATTAAGGATGTGACTAAACCACAGTTTATTTAATTTCTATTTTCTTTCATTCTTTTTCTTTTTGTCGTTATAAAATTTAAAAAAAAAACATTTAAAAAAAATGTTTAGTTCTAAATTGTTAGGAAGAATGTTATTTAGATTTGGATGATGCTAATATTTGCAAAGATAAGCAAGTTAGAACCCTTAATTTTTCGTTGCAAGCATTACGTTGATAGCATAATTTGTAAAAGCCAAAATGGAGTTAGTGATATGAATTTGACGTTTTTTAAAGGTAGAATAAAAAATGATCTTATCCGCCAGAACTGAATTTATTATTTTGTAATAAACCGAACAAAAAGGAAATTGATTCGTCATAGTGAGATACTCCTATAACCCAAACAACAATGTAAGAAATTGACTAAAAATTCTTATACTTAGCCCCTGCCGCCGGGCAACACACCCACCACCATTGCCTCGCAAAGCCTTCCTCGTTGCTCAACCCCTCCACCGTGTCGCCAATCCGGTACCCCACCGTGTTTACAGTACTCATGGTTGTTGATTTTTCGGGAGAAACCGATTTTAAGAGATAGAGAGAAAAATAAAGGTAAAATCCGGCTCAGAATTCACAGG
>NC_044923.1:9878617-9891343 GCF_003576645.1 Ipomoea triloba | reverse complement strand
GCTTGAGATGAACGGCTAGGTTGATGGCAAAATGGGAATTTGACTCTAAATTTTGGATTATAATTTTGGGTCAAAGATTGGGTCAAGTTGGGTAAAAATATAATATAACAAATATAGGAATATGATAGGTTCGTTTTAAAATCAAGTTAAGGTAAAAAAAAAAAAAAAAAAAAAAAAAAAAAAAAAACTATCAGGTTCACAGGTTCGTCTCAGATAGAATTTTGGGTCAATATTTTGATTCATAAATATTTTATTCAAATAGGACTTTTGAAACCATAAATAAGTATAAATATTTTGTAATAAATCTTGATGGTTTTATCGGGGCTGGGTTCATCATAAACCGGATAAAATAATATCGAACGAAATAGGAAGCTAGTAATATCATTAATTGGGGCGTGAGGCCCAAGAGAATGTTTACAAAAACCCAAGGGTAGCGGCCAAGAAACGGCAATCCAAATAACAAATGAATAAATAATAGGGGGATCCAAATAACAAATGAATAAATAATAGGGGACTAGTAAATAAATATAATAAATAAAGAATTCAAGGACTAATAAATAAATAAATAATAATAACTCATCTATGTTACCACTAGGACTTGAACCCATGCATACTAATAAGGGGGAAAAGACTTGACCACTGAGCTAAGGAGTGAACCATAATTTGAGGAATGATATGCTTGGACCAAACCTCCACCCCCCCTTATACGGTATCAAGATTGCGCCAACTCCCCACCAAACACACGTACCACGTCTTCCCGTCACGACAGCCCTCGCCATCCACGTACCCAATAATGGTAAAGTGGAAATACACTTTAACTAAGGATCTTTTTAGAAACTCGAAAAATGACTTTCAAACTTTTTTTTTTTTTTGTGTTTTTCCAGAAATAAAGTCAAAATAAAATATGCATTCTGGTCAATAGAAAAAAGGTTTAATTTGGTAAAAAATGTATTTCCTAGATTTTTAGTTGAAAGATATTTTTCAAACTATTTATTTTTCGGTCTTCCTCTTCTTTCTCATCTTTCTTCAAACTAATTTCTGGATTATTATTATTATTATTATTATTATTATTACTATTATCATTATTATTATTATTATTATTATTATTAAGAATAACTTTATAATATATTATGTTCATTTCAGAAAAATGAAGTAAAAAAGTTATAATTTTTTTAAATTTTAGCTAAATATTAAAAGATATTTTTTGATTTTCAGTTAAACATAAAAAAAATATTAAAATATTTTTAAAACATATTTTCTTACACTTCCAAATGGACCCTAAATAAATAAATGTATTCGGTATTCCATTGAGATTTTCCAAATTCCAATGAAAACCAAATTGAGTTGGTCTTTGATACTTTGCAAGATGTTGTCTCCACTTTTTGTCTCTTATTTGTTTTATATACATATTGTCATAGGCTATAGTGTATTAATTGATTTAATTTTTCTTGTGTTACGTTCTTTAATGTATATTTGCTTGTAATATGTGAAGCAATTAAGGTGTACGCACGTGTACTATATATGTAGTATGTAGTGGTATACTACTCCATTCCTTCGTGTTCCTTTCCTGTGTCCTGTGGCGGATTTCCCAGGTTTCAATGACAAAACCAATATAATGCTCATTCACCAATACTCATAGTATCCAAAGAACGAAGTTAAAGAGAACATGGAGGCCAAATAAGCTTGTGTAAATTAATTCACGTAGGTTCTGCTTGGTACGACTAATTTAAAAGTTAGTTTAAAATTGAAAGTTGGAAAGTTAATAATTAATAAGCTAATTAATTAAAATTAAAATGTTTGATAATATTTGTTAAATTAGCTGATAAGTGTAAAAAGATATAAAATGATAAACTTACATATTAGGAATTTGATATGATGTCCATTTTGTAAACTAATACGGATAAAAAAGGAAATTAAAAAAACTAGGAGCTTAAAACGCTACTTTGGATAGTGTTTCAAAATAAGTTACTCTATCTGTCCCATTTTACATGTCTTACTTATTATTCATTGGTCAGGCCAACTCTTTCTTCTTTGTTTAATTTCTTTAGTAATTTTTACTCATTTTTAAATTTGATTTTTTTGTGTTTAATAGTACTTTTAGTGTAGTTTCTAAATATNTAGTTTATATAGAAAATAAGGAAGAGAGAGAGATAGAGGTGAAAAAGGTAAGAAATTAAGAGGGGTGGAGATGGGGGAGTAGTTTAGGAAATTTGGCTAATTAGTAGGAGAAAAAAAAAAGGAAAAACATAATTACGCTACTGTTGTAATTTATTACCATAAAATTAATATATTAATATGTTATAATTTCCTAGGCTACTATTAGCCAAAATCATCCAGGCTAAGATTAAGAAATATTCAATACGGCTATAAGAAATGTAAAATGTAAAATAATATTAATTCTATTTATACTATTACATATATTACATATATTACAAATATATCACCAAATATATAACATATTAATTCTATTTATACTATTACAAATATATCACCAAATATATCACATATTAATTCTATTTATACTATTAAAAACATATATTACAAATATATCACCAAATATATCACATATTAATTCTATTTATACTATTACATATATTACATATATTACAAATATATCACAAAATATATCACACCAATTATATCATCAATTATTCAATCACCAATTAATATTACCATATTTTTTTTTGAAAAAAAATATTACCATATTATATTACCTATTTAACATTTTAATTAATTAATAAATCCAATTATTCAATCACCAACATTTAACCATAATAGGCACGCACGGGTGGATAATTAATAAATTAATTAATAAATTAATAATTAATAAATAAATTAATAAATAAATAAAATAACTCATTTTACCAAAATGCCACTAACTTTAGGCGGAAAAGTTTGGAAGGAGGATAATGTTTTTATATATAGTATAGATGTGGTTAGATGTATTCTGAGGGCTATTATTAGTAAGGAATAAGGATGTAGACTGAGGCTTCTTAGATGTCTATTAAAGTATCAAAAACAAGTGGAAGCTCATTGTGCTTTGGGAGTTTTAACTGATTATATACAGTAAGAAAAGAGAATTTACTTTCCACCGTCGGACTGATTAATCTCCTCGCTAGATTGTAGGCACCTTTACAACAAATGTGAAATTCACTCCTACAATATACTTGAGGAAGCTCACCAAAAAAAAAGAATATACTTGAGGAAGCAAACACAGTAATTAAGCACAATAAAACACAATAAAACAATTCCTTTATTACACTTAAACTTACACTGGGCTTCCTTGGCAAGTTTGTATCCTTGGAGTTCAACTTCATTTGCAATCTCTTGATTTCATCATCTTGCCGCTTTATCCTCTTTACTAGTCTAGTAATAATTTTTGTTGACCTCTTACAAATTGGAGGATCATACTACTATATATATCCACAACCTTTAGTATTATGCCATATAGAATCTAATTATAAATTTTATTGAAAGCATACAAATGATGTTCTACAACAAAATCTTAACTACCTCATGCATTGGGCAATGTCAAAACCTTCACTACTACAGATATATGCCTTGTTTGATAAATGACAAATATGCCAATTTTGACGTTATAACATTAGTCAAAACGTCAAAATTTATGTTTGGTAAAATAGCAATTCGGAGCAGCGTTTTTGCTTCAAACCGTTGAAACCCAAACATTGCAGATAGCAACATTTTGGGGGAAGGACCACCCTCCATTTTATTAAAAAAAAATTATGTTATTCATTTAATAAAGAATCCTCTGCTTCCCTTCTCTTGCCCATCCGATGTGGGATGGGCAAGAGGAGAAACTGAAGAGGTGTTGAGCTCCCTTTTATAATGGATTTTTCTGTTATTTTAATTATATACATCGGTTATATAATTAACTGCCATATATACTATATATAATGTAATTTTTGTTTTAAATTTTACGTATATATATACGGAGGTTATATAATTAACCACTGTATATACCTTAATGTCCATGAGTGGCGGTTGTGGCGGTACTTCACTTCACTTCACTTCATTCTCACAACGACAATGGACCACCGGAATACATTCACCATATTCGTAGTAACACCTAGGGTTAGAAGAATAAATTGACATTTTTTCAAGTTCTTATTACTGATCTTTGCACTTCACTTCTTGCTACAATTTATTTCCTAAGATATTTTAGAAGAAGAATGCAGGTAGGGAAAAAGAGGGAGAAGAATGGGGGCTGGGAAAAAGATGAAGAAGAAGGGCGGCTGCAAAAAAGAGGAAGAAGAATGAGGGTTGGGGTCCATCGAGGCTTAGTATAGTGGTTTGTTACCTGACTTGATGTCACAACTAAAGGCGGTAGTGTCGGGGTTCGAATCCCATTGGAAACATAATGACAAAAAGGCTCAGGATGATGGAAGGTGTGGATTAGATCCCTTGTGCGTGCGCGAAGACTCGACTCTGACGGGTGGGCTTATTGTGGTGTGACTCGTGATTTACTTCTATAGTCGCGTTTAGGATTAGTCCGGTGAAGCTGGGATTAGGGGTGGGCATTTCGGGCTTCAGTTCAATTTTTTCAGTTTTGAAAAAAAAAATTAAAACATTTGGTTTAACATTAGAGCTCGGTTCAGATTTAATTTAGTTCGGTATTCGGTTTGGTTTAAGATCCTAAACATTTCCTAATTTTCCGAACATACTACCTAATTAAACCAAACATAATTACATAATCCATATCTGAAATCTAAACATTATATAACAAAATAGCAATTCAAAGTTCAAACATACTACTAAGTACTAATTGTGAGGTAAAGCACAATTGCAGCAAACAATAAAAGTGCAAAGTAGAGAACAAGCTATAAAGAAATCAAATAAAAAATTTAAGAGAGATATTAATGAGAATAAGAACTGAACGACAGAGCAGACATCAAGAAACTTAGATTTACTTTATTATTATTATTATTATTATTATTATTATCAAATGGTATTTGATTTGGTTCGATTTTTACTAAACCGTTCGGTTCGGTTCGATTTTTAACCGAACCATTCGGTTTACAAGAATCTCGAACCGTTCGATTTTTTGGTATATTACTAGTTTAGTTCGGTTCGGATCAGATAAATCAAACCGAATTGCCCACCCCTAACTGGGATCACCTAAGTATTTTTAAAAAAATATTAGGGTTGGGGAAAAAATGAAGAAAGAGATTTGGAGAAAAAAAATGTTTGAGAAAATGACAATTTTGCCCTTAATATAATACACTTGCTTGAAATATGGTAACTTATGACGGAAAAACTCTTCTAAAATTGTAATTTGTGAGATTTATTTCTAATTCTAATTATATCTTTTTATTTGTGATCCAGGGTTTTTTGAATTTTTTTCTTTTTATATTAATTGTGAGACTTATAATAATAATGTAGACTAGTTTGTGATTCATATCAAAATTTGAAATTTATTTCTAAATGAGTAATTTACTACTTATATTTATAACGTGTGTTAATTTGTAAGATTTATAATGTTTTATGTATTGTAATAATTATTTACATTTATTAATTAATTCGTATGACATATAATTCAGTTATATAGTTAATATTAGTGGTGAAGAATGAATTTTAGCATTAAAATACAAAATATAAAATATTAACATTTTGATGAAAAATAGTCCAATGGGGTATGTAGCTCAAGTGGCAAGTGAGCTCTCTTTGTGTGGAAGAATTTTGAGAGAATTCGGATTCGATTTTCACAAGTGATGATTCCCCTGAGTCAGCTCCCTTGCCTCCTGGAGCAAGCGGGGATTAGTTGAGTGGACTCGAACCGTAAAATTAGACGGAGAAATACCTGAAACACCTCGTGGATTTACGAAAAAAAAAAACATTTTGATGAATAATATTTTTAGATACGAAAATTGATGCACTGCACTTTGTGCCTAATTTACTAATTTAGGCAATTAATATTTGAATTCACTCCAACCATCCTCTCTGTATTACAAGTTAATTTGGAAGTGTTCAATATCAACTTTCTCTAAATAACAAGTTGCATTAGTTGCATGTTTAACATTGTAACAGTACAAATAATACACATCTAACTTCATTTATATTGACTAAATTATTTGTTAAAATATATGTTTATTTTTATTAGTTTGTATTAGGTTATGGATTTAAGTCAGGATCTACTCCAAAGTTCAGAGCAGTCTGGATCTCAGTCAGAACGTGTTTCAAAGTGGGCGAATTTTCTCATGGTATTTAGATCCACTTTTTAGACAACATTTGAATTGTTTGGAGCAGCTGAGGACTATTAGGTTGCAATTATTTAGACAAAGTAGTTGAAGTATTATTACTATAAAGGGGGCATTTGGCATTCACGAAGAGAAGAAGAATATGGGATTCATTCATTGATTATTACCACAAGTCCTCTTCACTATTAATCTATATATTTTGAGTGGTCTTTAACGGCGTTACAAGTTTGATTTGGAGTTTATTCCTGGTGTTCGGTTGCTTGGAGATTTCGGCATGCATGTACCCAAGTAAATGATGAAGATTGTATTGGACTAGTCGTTGGATAATTCCATAGATAGTAGGTTATGAATTATCCCTGTAATCTTTGGTGATCATCTAGTGAATTGGGTTGACGTAAGTTGCCTCGCAGAAGTAGGATTTTAGATCCGAACTGCGTAAACAATTGTTGCGCGTTTGGTTCTTTCTTTTTCCTTTTGTTTATTTATTGATCTTTATTGGAATTGATACATTGCCTAATCCAGATAAATAAATAAATTGATTAAAACTGAGTAAGAATTAATTAGGATTATCTTGCATTCAAGATCTACAATCTTTTTCAACATTATTTTTTTTATTTAATGCATCATATATTATTTGTTTTGTAGTATTTGAAATTAATCTAATTTTCTTCAATTATCAAATCTACCAACTTGAGCCAATAAAGTTAGGCCCCTAACGGAAACTAAAAACTATTAGCGAAATTGTTTGTTGAAATGAATGAATTTTGATTTTAGTATTTTATTTAATTACTTTTCCTACTTTGCCATCTATTATCATTTACTTTTCCTAAATACTCTTGCATTTCCTCAATGTAAACTTTAGTAACGGAATATTCCATTAACTATTTACTTCTTCCGTCCCATTTTATATGTGTCTGGTTCGGTTAACGAGACTTGACTGAAGTTATTTTTTATCAAATTTTTCATAATATTAAGTTTAGTATTAGCATACAAAATTTATATATTTAGAAATTACACTAAAAGTACTATTAAACACAAAAAAATCAAATTTAAAAATAAGTAAAAAATACTAAAGAAAATAAACAAAGAAGAAAGAGTTGGTTTAACCCATGAATAGTATGTAGGACAGATAAAATGGGACAGAGAGAGTATTATTCTTAACTTATTGATTTTCATAAGGAAGGTCTTAGGTTTGAACCCATCCCAATTAGAATGGGCATAATTGTTGAACATATATTATGAATATGTTAAACTGTATTAAAAAATACAATATAAAATTTAACATGACCTTTGGTTGATTGATCAAGAATTTATTTCTGGCGGAAATTGCAACAAGAGGAAACATGGATCATGCCAACGGGTAAAATTAATAGAGTTTTGTGTTGCAAAAACTATGTTTGGGTACTATCTAGTGAATGTGCTTCCCTCTAAAACTGCTATTGCACCAGTTAATCAAACATTTCTGTCATAGGTCATATTTATGGATTTTTGAAATATTTATTTTTAGTTTTACGGATGCGCTACAACCGTTTCGGCTTGCAACACTAACGTACAACTCAAGAAAATTTATTGAGGAAAAAATACAATCATAACAAAGGAGAACACTTGCATTCGATCTAGAACCCTAACACTATGACCTCAGGTGGTATTTATACAATAATAATAAGCTCAAGTAAGGAAATATGAGAGAATCTCAACAAAAATAGCTTTAGGAAGGTTATTTGGGCTGCTGAACCACCACAGTAGTTGCCAAAATATGAAATAGGAAAGAGTCACTAAAATTCCGCCATAAATGCTGATTTCCGCTCAATCACCGCCTTTCAAGGCACACCCAGTCGGGCGCCGCCTCCCGACTGCTTGCACAGACTGGGCCACTCGAGTCATTCGACCCAGGCCTAAAAAATCGTGAAATACTAGTCAGTTAGCGGGTTCCAGATACTAGGTTCCTTAGGGTCGGATACCCTAGCCAGGGTATCCATCACTAGCCCCGCACTTTCTCAAGCTCTTAAGAGGCAACGAATTGGGAAAGTAATTCTCCAGTTGAACCTCTCGGTGCACACTGCGCATGAATAGGCAGTCAGAACCTTGTCAATCTTGCAGTGTAGCTGAACACAGTTGTAACACCCCTAATTCTATGATAACAATAAAGGCTAAAAAGATGGAAATAGCTGGAATAATCTCAAAATACTAGCAAACAACAATGGAAGCAAAAACCAATCTCATAGGGGTGCTATGCCACATCTAGACCAACTAATCCCAAATGCTAAGGCAAAGTCTACAACCATAGAACATAATCCAAACTATTCATAGAGTTAAATTATTACAACCTCAAATGTCCAAGCAAACACTCACAGGCCAATAGTGTAGCAAAAGAAAACCATCACTAGCCCAAGAGAGGAATAGAGCTGATATCATGCTAGCGCGCTCTCGATACCGGAGTGTACTTCATACCTAAAATCACATTTAAAACAATTAGCGAGAATGCTAAACAAACTCCACTCTCACCGCCTTTCAAGGCACACCCGATCGGGTGCCGCCTCCCGACCGCCTACATAGACTAGGCCGCTCGAGTCATTCAACCCGAGCCTCAAATCGTGAAGTACTAGTCAGTCAGCGGGCTCCAAATACCGGGTTCCTTCGGGTCGAGTACCCCAACAGGGGGTATTCATCATTTACTTTTATAGAAAATTTGGTAATATTGCATTGATATGCGATAGGATACTGAATGATACTTTGATAAATTCTGAAATAATAATTTAATAATACATATTGGGTATTAAATCATTCGCGTAATTTGCGTGTTGTAACTAGTTCTAATATAAATTGTTAATTTTTTATAATGAGTTCGCCGTCTAAATAACTTGCATACAGTCATCACCATCGATTCAATATACCTTATACTTTTACTCATTTTGTACTCACTCTAATATAACCATTAATTAATTTTAATGATTTCAAAATCATCCAGATCCCATTTTAATCCTAATGTAGTAAGTTTAGTGCATAATATGTTTATAGTCCACCAATAATAATTTTTATTCTTTCACTTCTTTTTTGTTTTAGTACACTATAATGGTTAGAAATTAAAGTTACAATTTCATATTTAAAATTGAAAACTTAATTACTCAATTAGATTGTGGAGATGTTTAATGATTAGCGGATACTGGATAGATTATAGTGAATTGTGTTAGCTAATACGAGTAATATATTGGGTTGAGTTACTTGTTTTGATTCACGAATAGTATTAATTAGTGTTTGATAGAAGTATTAAATAGCTTTATCTACTATTCGCTAGTGTTCAATTAACGCATTGTTCTAAAATAAGATTTAATTGTCCACATTTACTTTTAAAATTATGTTCGCTTAGTATTTTCTCCAGGTCTCCAGGTTTTCATCGAGTAACCCTTCCATAATGCTGACATGGAATTTAAATAAAAATAATTTGATGACCTGTTTTATTGTTGATTCATTCAAACCCAGAGAAAATCGCTACTCTCTCCCTCGTCCTGAAAATTATTTGCTGCCTCCCACTTGTTACTTGTGTGTCCAAGTAATTCCACAATATCTTTAGTATGGGGTTGTTGAAACTTTCTATGGTCATATGATATTTATATGCCTATTACCATGCCCTTTCATGCTTTGCTGTAGAGCTCACTGGTATCCCTCCTAAAACTCTTCGCCGCCTAATTCATGAACATGCTTGGAGGCTGAACTTAGTCATGGCCTTGCACTCCTAGTCAGAATTTGGAATTTCATTTCTCTTGTTTGCTTCAGCTGCCTCGGTTAGGCGTGCACCAACTATAAAATGTGTTGGAATTTTTAGCTTGAAATGGTAATTTTGAGTGGTTATTTTGTTGTATAAATATATGTGGGTTCACTTTCAATTCGGGTCGGGTCAAAGTGGATTCGGGTTCTACGCTGTGAGATGAAGAGATTGATATGTGACCTCAAAATGGGTAATAGGTGAATGGGAAATTTAGTCTCAAAGTGAACCTATTGTTTATTAAGCTTTTGATTTGTTGTACCCGATAAGTGCTTATTTGTCTATATTTTTCCCATTTCACTAAGTCATTTTGCTTATTGATCATTCCAAATTTAATGAGAGTATGACTAAATTGTGTTGTTTTGCAAGGATTTTGGATTTGGAAGCAAAGATGAATATTTTCATGCATTTTTAAGGGAACTAGAGTCAAAAGGAACATTTTGGATGCATTTGGAGTCCATGGGAGTCAAGGAGAAGCTATGGAGATGGATGCAACACTTCCAAGGGAGCCTAAGAGTTGTATTTTCAATGGTATTGACGGAGAGAAGATGAGAAGGGTTAGAGAGAGAGAGTGAACACAGCTGGTTTGTGTGGAAGTGTGAAAGTTATTTCATTATTCTAGGGAGAAGAAATATATACAGGGGATAATGGCAGTGACGGTTGCAACAACCCATAACAAACCAAAGATAGGAAAGTTACAATATAGCCCTTAAGCTATTCCTTCTTCTCTTTGTCCAATACCCCCCCCCCCCCCCCGTAAGCTGGAGCGTATGGATTTTGTGCGCCCAGCTTAGATTTAAACTTGCAGAACATTGAGACAGGCAGAGGCTTAGTAAAACCATCAGCTACTTGGTTTTCGGATGAGACAAACAGAAGTTTGATCAGCCCTTGATGCAGCTTCTCCCGGACTACATGACAATCAATGTCGATATGCTTTGTTCTTTCATGGAAAACGTGATTCTCAGCAATTCGCCACGGCTGACTTGCTATCACAGAAAAGGGTTGCCAGTTTGTTCATGACGATATTCAGATCATGGAGCAGGTAAGTGAGCCACTGAATCTCACAGGTAGTGGCGGCCAAAGCTCGATATTCAGCTTCTGAGCTTGACCGGGAAACGGTTGCTTGCTTTTTTGATTTCCAGGATATGAGCGCAGAA
This sequence comes from Ipomoea triloba, assembly GCF_003576645.1. NCBI lineage: Eukaryota > Viridiplantae > Streptophyta > Magnoliopsida > Solanales > Convolvulaceae > Ipomoea > Ipomoea triloba. The sequence continues at coordinate 9,880,208 of NC_044923.1, read as the reverse complement.
CCAAGAAATATGCAGTATCCCGTAACTGATTTGCGTGTTTCATTGCAAGCGGCCCAATCAGAGTCAGAGAAAGCTTTGAGAAGTAAGTCGTCGTTCTTGGGATAGATAACCCCTGCTCGGAGAGCTCTTAATGTACCTTAGAACACGATGAGCAGTTGTGAGATGTAAGTCTGTAGGAGCATCAACAAACTGACTCAATTGCTGTACTGATAAGCGATGTCGGGCTAGTAGCGGTGACCCCCCTTATACGGTATCAAGATTGCGCCAACTCCCCACCAAACACACGTACCACGTCTTCCCGTCACGACAGCCCTCGCCATCCACGTACCCAATAATGGTAAAGTGGAAATACACTTTAACTAAGGATCTTTTTAGAAACTCGAAAAATGACTTTCAAACTTTTTTTTTTTTTTGTGTTTTTCCAGAAATAAAGTCAAAATAAAATATGCATTCTGGTCAATAGAAAAAAGGTTTAATTTGGTAAAAAATGTATTTCCTAGATTTTTAGTTGAAAGATATTTTTCAAACTATTTATTTTTCGGTCTTCCTCTTCTTTCTCATCTTTCTTCAAACTAATTTCTGGATTATTATTATTATTATTATTATTATTATTACTATTATCATTATTATTATTATTATTATTATTATTAAGAATAACTTTATAATATATTATGTTCATTTCAGAAAAATGAAGTAAAAAAGTTATAATTTTTTTAAATTTTAGCTAAATATTAAAAGATATTTTTTGATTTTCAGTTAAACATAAAAAAAATATTAAAATATTTTTAAAACATATTTTCTTACACTTCCAAATGGACCCTAAATAAATAAATGTATTCGGTATTCCATTGAGATTTTCCAAATTCCAATGAAAACCAAATTGAGTTGGTCTTTGATACTTTGCAAGATGTTGTCTCCACTTTTTGTCTCTTATTTGTTTTATATACATATTGTCATAGGCTATAGTGTATTAATTGATTTAATTTTTCTTGTGTTACGTTCTTTAATGTATATTTGCTTGTAATATGTGAAGCAATTAAGGTGTACGCACGTGTACTATATATGTAGTATGTAGTGGTATACTACTCCATTCCTTCGTGTTCCTTTCCTGTGTCCTGTGGCGGATTTCCCAGGTTTCAATGACAAAACCAATATAATGCTCATTCACCAATACTCATAGTATCCAAAGAACGAAGTTAAAGAGAACATGGAGGCCAAATAAGCTTGTGTAAATTAATTCACGTAGGTTCTGCTTGGTACGACTAATTTAAAAGTTAGTTTAAAATTGAAAGTTGGAAAGTTAATAATTAATAAGCTAATTAATTAAAATTAAAATGTTTGATAATATTTGTTAAATTAGCTGATAAGTGTAAAAAGATATAAAATGATAAACTTACATATTAGGAATTTGATATGATGTCCATTTTGTAAACTAATACGGATAAAAAAGGAAATTAAAAAAACTAGGAGCTTAAAACGCTACTTTGGATAGTGTTTCAAAATAAGTTACTCTATCTGTCCCATTTTACATGTCTTACTTATTATTCATTGGTCAGGCCAACTCTTTCTTCTTTGTTTAATTTCTTTAGTA
>NC_044923.1:9856117-9873617 GCF_003576645.1 Ipomoea triloba | reverse complement strand
ATTCACAGCAATCTAACATTCCCTAAGGCAATCTAACATTCCATGAACCAAACGCCCCCTTAAGGTAACCTTTGAATCACTAAACAAGACTATATCTTTAATTTTAATTTTTGAAGATGTAATTGGGGGATTATTATTATTAGAGTAAATTGTCATTTTGGTCATGTGACTATTGGATTTTTATTAATTGCAATTCACGACTTTTAAAACTATTAATGTAATAAATTAAATATTTAATTTTTATCAATTTTGGTCACTCCTACCAAATTGTTCGTCTAATTTCACCAAAATATTAATAGGCCAAATAATAATAATATTTTAGTCATTTTGCTTTTTTCTTTCTTTTTCTCTCTTTCTAAGATGGCAGATGTTGAAAACAGCCACAACGCACAGGGAATCAAGATCTTTGGGGCAACAATGATAACTGTCCAAGAAAAGAATTCCGAGGACCAGAAATCATAGGGATTCATAGGTTTAAGGTGACGATCATGGCTGCACAACGGATCAGAAGAGGCCTGTGTCCAAGGTGCAAGAGCATGGAAACAAAGTTTTGTTATTTCAACAAACTACGATGTTAACCAGCCCATACGCTTCTGTAAAGGCTGCCAGAGGTACTGGACTGTCGGCGAAGCTCTCCGGAACGTCCCCGTGGGGGCCAATCGTCGTGCCGAGACGGATTGTCAGAGGGTTATCTGTTTGATGCTTCTAGGTTGTTGCAAAATCTTGACTTCGATGGAGCGGTGGAGGAATGGTACGCAGCGGAGCAAGCCAGCGCCGACATCAGAGGCTTTCGTAATCTTCTTCGACCAAGATGAGAAGGAAGATCTCAGCTTGTAGCGGTGGAAACTCGCGGAAGCTTCAGCAGATTTGCAGCTATCCTTATTCGCTCCTTGTGGACTCCGGTGGTTGCTACGACGACAGAAACGACGATCGACATTATTTGGACGGCGGCGGCAGCTTCAACAACAGAGAATGAAGAAAAGGGAAGTAAAATGACTAAAATACCCTGATTATTTGGCATATTATTATTTTAGCTAAAGTGTCATCGGACACCCTGAACCATACGTTATTCTTCATGCCGCATCTTGTTCTTTCATAAGGGACAATTCAGTGCACAAACCATTAATTTTCTTTTTTGCCTAAAACTTTTCATAGGTTACTTACAGGTAACTGGTAATAATATGCTTACATGTAATTAATTAATTAATTATTTATTTATTTGTAAATAGTTGCTCGTATTTGTTGCCTTGCTGGATGAGGGGAGATACCAACTTCCATTGTCACAGCCTGCTGGTTACCGTCACTGGAAAAGAGTTGTTCGTCCACCGGAGTGTTGGGTCCCTCCTATGTGCAATAGAATAAAATAAAATAACAAAAACACAATGTAGTGGAATGTAAAAGGAGGATGTGACTTTGGCAGCTTGTGGAGGCAGCATGCGCATGAGGAGTGCAATTTCCACTTTCTCCAATTATTCCCATTTGTTTTTGTTGTTGTTTTCGGCAGTAGCAGCAGCAGAGGAGGGGAATTATTTTTTCCCATTTTCACTCTCTTTTTCGGCCAGTAGAGAGAGACACACACAATGAGGCAGTAAACAGAGCAAGAAAACCCATTTTTCTTCTCATTCCATTCGGCAGTCTGCAGCAGAGGGAAGAAACCATTTTCTCTTCTTCATCTTGGTGCCATTTTGTCATGGAGTTTGCCTAAGCTTCTTGGGTTCATCTTAATCAATTCTTTGAGGTCAGCTTGTATTTATTCCAGGCATCTCTTTGGATAATCTCGTAATATTTGTATTCATTTTTATCCTAGTTTTGGATATTGAATATTTTGAGTACGAGATATTATTCCTTTTAGCCTGTGAATATTATAAGAATGTTTTGGCCTAGGAGTTGTTGTATTTGATGATTTGTGAATGTATGGCTCGTGTGGTAGCCTGAAACTTTGTACCCGAGATTTGTGATAGTGGAAATTGTTGTTGTTGGTGGCCCGTGGTTTTTCCCCGTAGTTTTGGGGTTTTCCACGTAAATCTTGTGTTCCTTGTGTTCATATTTATTTTTGGGCTATTGTGTATTATCTCGTATTTGTGTACCGTGTCGGGTCTGTGATTTTGATTGTCACAGGAGGAGGTGGGATTTTTCCCGACACGGAGTTCACCAACTCGTTTCCTCAACTCGTCCGCTGCTTTGATGTGTCCGAAAAGTTGGTGGCCTGCTGATTGTGAGAGACAGAGAGATGGGAGATGAGGGGAAACCACGTCTGTTTCTTCCATCTACAGTTCTACACCATCAAGATTTCTCCATTTTTCTTTGTGTCACATTTCAATCTTCTTCTTTTTTTTTTGGGTTTCTTTTTAATGCAAACAGATTCCATTGGAAACTCCGGGGCCATTAAAACGGATTCCGACCAACACATTCCTCCTTTTCTCTTCTGCGCCTGAATCATCATCCTTACCCCATCTCAACTCTACTCATTCGAGACTCTTCAATTCTTCCAGAAACAGATACTGAGCTATGGAAGCATGTGTTCAACGTGGTCGGAGCCTCCTGTTTAAAGGACAACATATGGCGCAGTGCTCCGCCGTACACTGACCCAGGAATAGGATTGAAGCCGCCACCTTCATCTAATAATCAACCAAAAACCAATACAATAATTAATGTGACTGCCCACGCATGCATTAACATTAACAATTCATCCAAATACAAAAATCCATATCTTTAATTTGATTGCTCATAAGGAATCAACCAATTAAGAAAAAAGAACAAAAAAAAAAAAAAGAAGATTGACTCGTCGCTTCACTGGTACGCCGGAGAAGTAGAGTCGCCAAGTTCACCGCCTACTTCCAGAACTTGCTGTCAACGCCGGCGAGAAAAGTGGTGCGGTGCTTGGTGGAGGCTGCTTCTGTTCTTGGTGCGGTGCTGCCATCAACAAGAGTGGAAGGGAGAGATAGGAAGGGAGAGATAGGAAGAGAGAGAAAGAGATGAAACTTGTAATTTTGGGGATTGACTTAAAAAATGTCCACATCAACACATTACTTATGCCACGTCAACACATAACCGGATAACCTGCAAAAAGTTCTAAGCTAAAAAATTTTAATGGTTTTTGCATTGAATAGTCACTTATGAAAGAATAGGGTGTCACTTGAAGAATCCGTTATTATTCATGGTGCGGGATGACACTTTAGCCTATTATTTTTCGGTGAGATTTGACAGACAATTTGATCAAAGTGATCAAAATTGATAAAATTTCAATAGTTAAGGTACTAAATTTAACAGTTTTGAATGTCGTGGATTACAATTAACAAGAACTCAATAGTCGCAAGACCAAAATGACAATATTATTATCATCATCATCATCATCATCATCATCATCATCATACTTAATAAAGCAGAACCTTTTTGGTAATTAAAAATAAAAAATACTTCCCGCCAAAACAAAAGGGCTGAATTCTTGTGATAATAATTGTTCGGTTATGGAGTCTAAGCTGTTTGGAATATCAATCCGTTGGAATTGATGCACTTAATTGTGCCTCTTCAAATTTGCAGATAATACAAATACAATTACAATTTACAAATATATTAATATACAAATTAAATATACATAAGCTTCTATAATCATGGACAACACTATAAATAAGCACTAACAATTCACAAGATAGCTACTCGGAGTTAATCAGTGGAAAGTGGCTCAAATTTGCAGAAGAACCATTCTCGAAATTTCATGGCGGCTGCGGCGGAGGAGGAGGTTGAGGAAGGTAAAATGTAGAGGATACAAGGTGTCTTTCTCTTTCAATTCCTTTGTGGACCAAGGTATTTATTTTGTTGTTGAGAATTGAACATTCACATTCAGATTTTGAAATGGAAGAATCAAAATAGATCTAGAGAAGCGAGATCAACTGCCACTGTCGAATTCAAGAAACAGATCAACGACAAACATGGCAAAGAAAGCATGAATGCATATAGTATGTACAAAATAACAAATTAGAAAAATCAAGGATATTGTTAGAATGGTGGAGATGCATATGGCATGTTGGGAAAGCATTCACAAGGAGGAAGAAGACATTTGCTTGAAAATTAAGCATCCAATAGAGAACACCTGCACATTTGGTAAAGCTCTGTATTAATTATAAACATTTTACTATATGCACTTCTTCCATTTTTAATACTAGTGTTTTACCCGTGCGATGCACTGATAATATTTTTATATTAAATATTTAAATAATAAAACTAAAGGTTAAATTATAAATAATCAAACAAATAAATAGATAAATATATAAAAATGAAACAACAAAAATATATATTATGATTCAATTAGTTCATATCAAATCAAACAAATAGATAAATATATAAAAATGAAACAATTGGGGTGGGAACTTCATGAGGGTATGAGCAATAATTTTATATAACAAATATAAATTCAAAAATTAAAAATAATAAAGAAAGACAGAAGAATTGAGAATCCAGATCAAAGCCTAAAAAAAACAACAAAAATATATATTATGATTCAATTAGTTCATATCAAAACAAACAAATAGATAAATATATAAAAATGAAACAACTGGGGTGTGATCTTCATGAATTATGATCAGATTGAAGCGACAAAAACATAAGAAACGGAAATATATATATATATATATATATAAACAATATGTAAAGAACATATACCTCCACATCTTCTAACACATATTCTAAGGTTTCTCCTCGGTTGTTCTTGACTTCATAAAGACGAATCAATTGTACTTTGATTGTCCACACAGTACTGAAGACGTTTATCTTATTTATAGTAAAACAAAAATAGGGGCCATTGTTTGTAGATTTTTTTGTGTGTATGAAGCTAAAGTGGTAAGATATAGTGAACAAAAGATGTAAAATTTGTTGCATGGTTGCATGATTTATATAGTGGTATGGAATTTATTAGATAAAAATTTATTTGGAAAACTTTAAAAATAATTTATTAATAATAATTATTGATTGATTAATATTAATAATAATAATCACTCCTGCTATTATCCGATTATTATTATTATATTAATATTATTATTATTATTTATTAATTATTAATTAAGAATTACTCTGTAATAATTTGCAATTTGTCTTTTATTAATAATTATCAATCCTGTTATTATTTTAAATCAATTTACCGTATTAATAATAATAATCGATCCTGTTATTATCTGATTATTATTATTATTATTATTATTATTATTATTATTATTATTATTATTAATTAAGAATTAATAATTTGCAATTTGCCTTTATTAATAATAATCAATCCTGTTATTATTTTAGATCAATTTACCGTTTTTCACCGATTAAGAATTATTGCCTTTTTTATAATGTAATAATAATCAATCCTTTTATTATTTTAAATCAATTTACAGTTTCTCACTGATTAAGAATTTTTACGTTTTTTATAATGTAATAATAATCAATCCTGTTATTATTTTAAATCAATTTACCGTAATAATAATAATAATAATAATCACTCTTGTTACTATCCGATTATATTATTATTATTATTATTATTATTATTATTATTATTAAGAATTAATAATTTACAATTTTCCTTTATTAATAATAATCAATCCTGTTATTATTTTAAATCAATTTACCATTTTTTATCGATTAAAAATTATTGGCTTTTTTATAATGTACATTAACATGTAATTGTTGTAAATAAAAATAGAAATGCACAAAACAAGAAAATAATTGCAAAGAGAGTAATGGAGAGAAGGGAAGAATTCTATTGATATCATTCAGAGGTGTGTCGTTTACAAATGAACATATGAACCTATATATAGGAAATAAACTTGACCCTTCGATACTCCAAAGGACACTTGACCTTTCATGGATCCAGAAATACAATAATTGGGATAATGGCCACATATAAATAATTATATTCATAACACTCCCCCTTGGCCATTATCTCACCATATTCATGCCTCATTAAAACCTTGCTAGGAAAACCATGTGGGAAAAAACCTAGTCAAGGGAAAAAGAGTACAGGATGTATTTCAAAGTATCTGTTATATAGGGTTGCCTCATTAAAAACCTTAGGCTAAGAAAACCCAGTGGGAAAAACTTAGCTAAGGGAAAAAGAGTACAACCATAAATCATTCATGACCTTCATGGTCTAATCTTCAGGATAACCAGTCATAAACTTTCAGTGTATATTCTTTAGGATTCTGTAATGTTCCCGTTTTGACATTACTATACCATAGTCATGCCTCGTTAAAAACCTCATTAGAAAAACCCAGTGGGAAAAACCTAATGAGGAAAAGAGTACATGATATATGTTAAATTATGTGTTGCACTGGTTGCCTCATTAAAAACCTTACACTAAGAAAACCCAGTGGGAAAAACTTAGCTAAGGGAAAAAGAGTGCAACCATAACCCCAATATAAACTTCAGGGCATAATATTCATGATTCAAGTAAATGATACTCCCCCCGAAGATAACATTCTTCAAATCCCTTATATGAAATATACCTCCGAAATATAGAAAGGGATTTTGTGAACAAATATGTCCAACTATTAATGGGGTGAATAATCCCGTGACTCTTCTAGAGTTCACATGGGTATAATACTGACATCATAATGTCTAGTAAAAGTTTTCATAATATACCCATTTATTAGTGATGCAACACAATCATTATTGTCTCCTTATAAGACAATGGGGTAAAACCTAGTATAACCAGTTTTGGGGACTTGGCATCGTTGGGATCAAATAATAATAGCCAGTACCCAAGTAGCCCATTAAAACCATACATTGGTTTCTCATATAAATGCCAAAATCTTTTGTAACTCAAAGATATTGGAGGATATGTTAAACACCGTTCCAATATTTCATTATAGGAGGAGCACTAAATGTTGCTAGAAATTTCATCGCATATAAAATATCAGGCCTGGTGCAATTATGGAACTTCTGGTCTATATATGGTGCTCCAACGATAATGAATTATTGGACTTTTGGTTCCACGATATCCTTATTATACTCTTTGAGCTTAAATAGTTCTTTATCTACTTCAAGAGATATAACCGTTAGTATTATAAGTACCATGAGTCTAAACGGTTTCTTATCTTCTTCAAGAGATATAGCCGTTAAATGATACTTATTCATATAAAATATTCAAGGCATTTTTCAAGTAGGCTAACTGGTGTATAAAACTTCTTCAAGAAGAAGCTCGATCTTCAGGTCGAGATAATACTTGGGATTTCCCAAGTCTTTCGTTTCAAAAACTCCGTGTTTAGGCATGAGTTAACATTGTCAAATGTAGCAACTCTGCGCGCACTAGCAACCCTTTAAAGAACACTTATGGTACATATTATCCCTTCTAAATGAGGGTAATAACTTCATTCGCAATCCTTTAAAGAATCACATAATATATTCAATTCCTTCTTCAGGAAGAAAATTACTCAGTCTAATGACCCATAATTATGCGGTCATGACGTATATCAGCTGCATATCTAATTTTATTAGTCTGCCAATGATGTAATGTAGCGGAACTTAATGTCATCCTACGTGGGAGATTAAAATCAATCAAGGGTCTCTGCGTGAACCCATTAGCTACAAAACTCGCTTTATATTATACCACATCATCATTCTCATTTCTCTTTCGTGAAAACACACATATTCAGGGTGCTCACCTTTTATATAATTTTCATGGGGCAATTCCTCGTCAGGATTGCTCACCCATTATATATTTTTACAAAGTAGGGCAATTCTTCGTCAGGATTGCTCACCTACTAAGTAATCTTCTCAGCATGAGTAAGGCAACTCCTTATGGTGTGTGTTATAAAGAGAATGTATTTAACGAGTTGAGCTATGCCTTAATTGCTCTTTTAAATATTAAATAATGAGGATGCTTCTAGCACCTCACCTGAATCCAGTTTATTTAAATGAGCAATTATATAGGCTTGTGTTGTCGACAACTATTATAATTTTCTCCCACATTCATGACAATTTCTAAATTAACCAGATCGCTGACATTTCCCAAAGATATTAGGATCTGGCGTTCCGCATCCCTAGTATTATGTTTGATCGGTGCACCTTACTAGGATTTTCGTCATCTGGACGAATGTCTTCAGGACATTATTCTCATCAAGATAAGAGTGATAATGTTTATTTTACTAGATCTAGTATTGTGTTCCTTATCTCATAAACTGATAGACCTCCAACACTTCTGGCGTCAAGGAGTATCAGTAGAGATATACGGTCTAAATTGGCGATTAAATATAGGACCTTATCACTCTTTTATGATCATCATGATCAATATCTTTTTGGCAGATTATTTGCTAACGTCGCAAATATATTTCCTTCTGAACTTCTAGTTCAGTTATCTTTTTGAACTTCTGGTTCAGTATAACTAGTACGTGGATTTAACTAATGAAGATTTTTCCATTTCATAGAACTTCTCGGCATTTCATTAAATTTGGGCCTTATCTCGCCCTAATGCCGAGAACCGATCTTCATTAAGTATGTAATCAGTGTATCTATTGATCCCTAATAATAGGCTCTAGGTATTTAGACAATCAGACGGAGTTCTATGATCGTCATATATATATACCTAGTTTCATTCAATAGCCCCTAGAGATACGCTATGGTGGTGATATAGTAAAATAGACTGCATACTAAGAATATAAACGCAGATTTGGGAAATGTTTATCACGTACGTACTAGGTATATGGTGTTAGGAACATAATGTAATAGGTTTTGATGATACCAAAATGTATTTCAGAATCCCCTAAGTCTCGAAAGATAGGAAATTCTTGTAAGTTCGACAAGTAAACTAAAAGCGAAAATACAACCGGGTAACTTGAGCTCAACTCGGAAAATATTTAAGCTTAAGGTAAACTTGATTGAACATTTTAGAAGTTTTCGTGTTGTAAGCTTATAGTTAGATCAGAAGAAGGCACGAGACTACACTGGAGGAATAAGGGTCTGCGAGACATCAACTAAGTCTCGAGACATAAGCAAAGTTCGAGAGATAGGATCTCTCGATACAACCAGTTCGAGACATAAGCAGAGTTCGAGAGACAGATCTCTCGATACATGGGATCGAGACATCAAGTGGTCGAGACATCAACATTGGTCTCGATGAACTGGTACTTCTCCAAGGGGCTGAATGGCAGTCAACATGCATGGATAAAATAATCTAAGTTTGGAGAAGAAGAATATCATGGAGATAAAATATTAAGGAGGTGCCGAAAGAATATTATGGGAACTACCGGAAGTGGATGCCACATCAGAATTCCACGACAAACGGATAAAAGGTGCACCAATCCAAGGTCGGTCTTATTCCCTAAAACGAGGATCAATGGGAATATAAAAAGAGTAACTTTTTCCAAAAGTAGCAAGTGGAGCATGGACTCAAGAAAGTGAATTATGGAATATTCACTACAAGACAAAAGGTTCAAGTTACAAGACCACCACTCCATGAAAAATGCTGAAAATATGCAAGTCCCATACTCAGTATGGGAGACAGATTTCAAACGGAATAATTTTCCCTCTAACAGAATTATTCCTCAACTCTCATATAAAAAGGACGTGAAGACACAAATTCAAGGAGAGGTTGGTTCGTTCGAAATTCTTAAGAGGTGTCTGATTCAAACGTTCAAAAGTGCAAGTGCTCAATTTGGAATATCATCCTGGTATTCAAAACAGCGATAAAAACACATCTTAGTGTTTGAGAGAGTTACAAAGCTTAAACTGCTATACATCTAGAAGGTGACAGAAGCTGCTCTACATCGAAGTTGATTCAACGATAGCTTTTGGTCAGATTGGAGCTTGTTACACTCAACTGTGACAACCAAAGGTCCTTGCTTTGGATTAAGCAAGAAGAGGCGGAGTAACCTGGCAGCTGTCTAGTGAAGATCTTGAGGCTTGAGGCGGGCTTGGTGATCAAAGCTCAAGTGCTCAAGAGGTGGAGTAACTGGAAGCGGGGAGAAAAACCTAAGGAGAGGCGGAGTAACCTGGAGCTGTCTTGTGAAGATCCTGAGGCTTGAGGCGGGCTTGGTGATCAAAGCTCAAGTGCTCGATAGGTGGAGTAACAAGAAGAGGGGCGAAAAACCTGAGGCTTGAGGCGGGCTTCGTGATCAAAGCTCAAGCGCTCGATATTGTACTAAAAAGGGAAGTTTTAGTGCAATCCTTCCAGGGAGTTTCTGGAAGAAGAGTGGACGTAGGCGAGTTGGCCGAACCACTTAAAAAATCTCTCTCGCATTTACTTTCTGCTTTTATCTCTCGCTATCTAACTCTCGAACTGCACTGCATATAACCGCACCTCTCGAACTAACTCAAACTCGTGCTAACTAAAAGGGGATAACTTTTCCGCTGCGCATAAAACTTTGTCTTCATCTTGTGAGGCATCGGACCTAAACATCCTAAGTCCAATACACACGAGAAGTCGAAAAAGATTTGCAAAATCTTATACAAGTCTATTCACCCCCCCCCTCTAGACTTGTACCCCATCCCCTTGGGACCAACAATTGGTATCAAAGCAAGTTCTCTGATCGATATAAACCTTTGTTTATATTGCCTAGAGATCCTTCTTTGAAAAATCTTTTGAAAATATTTTCAAAGCACGAGATAATTTTTCAAATATGGATAGCATGTTGTCGAGACATCTCCTTTTTTATCTTAGCAGGTTCGATGACTGGAAAACACGCATGCTTGCGTATCTATCAGCCCTCCATGATGAGATGGCCGAAGTTATAACATCTGGACCAGTCAAGATTTTAATGGTCAACACGGCTGCTGAACAAACCAAGGATACACCAAAGTATGTCCCCAAACCTAAGGAAGAGTGGACGAGTGACGATAGGAAGAGGAACAACCTTGACAACATTGCCAAGGACATCCTTTTCAGAGCCATAGACGAAACCATCTTCCCTAGAGTAAGGAAGTGCAATACAGCCAAAGAGGTATGGGACACTTTAATGTTGATTGGTGAAGGTGACGAACAGGAGAAGGAGAACAAGCTCACTGTGGCTATGAAGAAGTTCGAGGACTTCAAGATGAAGCCAGGAGAGAGCATCGACAGCATGGAATCTCGATTCATGAAGCTGACAACCGAGATCAATGATCTCAATAAGGACATCCCACAGGAGGAACTAAACCTGAAGGTCCTACGAGGCCTAACCAAGGAGTGGGAGATGAAGGTGATCACAATGCGAGATCACAGAGATCTGAAGAATACCTCCACAAACCAACTCTTTCGAGACCTCAAAGCCTTCGAGTTTGAGATGTTCCCGAGAGATGAGGACGTAGTGGACCGACGAAACGTGGCACTTGTTGCTGATCAACCATCTACATCCTCAAGGTCAGACCCTAACCCAACTAATATGTTATCTGACGAACAGTTTGCTCTCTTCATGAGGAAATTCAGGAAATTCATGAGGAAGTCAACGGAGAGCAACACAAGTTCACCTTCCTCCTCAAGAAGGAACAATGAGAAACATTCATCCAGAAGGATAGAGGAGGAAAATCAGGGTCTTTGCTACAACTGCAGGAGACCAGGACATTTCAAAGCCGAGTGCCCTTACCCTATGGTAAGCAAGTATCAAGGCCAAGAAGGCAGGGACTCCAGGAGAAAGGAGGAATCCAAAGAGAAGCCAGCACAAAGTGGCTTCAAGGGAGATTCAAAGAAACATCTGCGCAGAAAGGCGCTTGTTGCTGAGGAACTCGAGAGAGCAATCGAGGAGTCCGAGACGTCAAGCTCCAGTGAAGGCAGTAGCAGCTCAGAAGATGAGAGGGGACTCATCTGCTTATACACCGNGCTGTCTTGTGAAGATCCTGAGGCTTGAGGCGGGCTTGGTGATCAAAGCTCAAGTGCTCGATAGGTGGAGTAACAAGAAGAGGGGCGAAAAACCTGAGGCTTGAGGCGGGCTTCGTGATCAAAGCTCAAGCGCTCGATATTGTACTAAAAAGGGAAGTTTTAGTGCAATCCTTCCAGGGAGTTTCTGGAAGAAGAGTGGACGTAGGCGAGTTGGCCGAACCACTTAAAAAATCTCTCTCGCATTTACTTTCTGCTTTTATCTCTCGCTATCTAACTCTCGAACTGCACTGCATATAACCGCACCTCTCGAACTAACTCAAACTCGTGCTAACTAAAAGGGGATAACTTTTCCGCTGCGCATAAAACTTTGTCTTCATCTTGTGAGGCATCGGACCTAAACATCCTAAGTCCAATACACACGAGAAGTCGAAAAAGATTTGCAAAATCTTATACAAGTCTATTCACCCCCCCCCTCTAGACTTGTACCCCATCCCCTTGGGACCAACAATTGGTATCAAAGCAAGTTCTCTGATCGATATAAACCTTTGTTTATATTGCCTAGAGATCCTTCTTTGAAAAATCTTTTGAAAATATTTTCAAAGCACGAGATAATTTTTCAAATATGGATAGCATGTTGTCGAGACATCTCCTTTTTTATCTTAGCAGGTTCGATGACTGGAAAACACGCATGCTTGCGTATCTATCAGCCCTCCATGATGAGATGGCCGAAGTTATAACATCTGGACCAGTCAAGATTTTAATGGTCAACACGGCTGCTGAACAAACCAAGGATACACCAAAGTATGTCCCCAAACCTAAGGAAGAGTGGACGAGTGACGATAGGAAGAGGAACAACCTTGACAACATTGCCAAGGACATCCTTTTCAGAGCCATAGACGAAACCATCTTCCCTAGAGTAAGGAAGTGCAATACAGCCAAAGAGGTATGGGACACTTTAATGTTGATTGGTGAAGGTGACGAACAGGAGAAGGAGAACAAGCTCACTGTGGCTATGAAGAAGTTCGAGGACTTCAAGATGAAGCCAGGAGAGAGCATCGACAGCATGGAATCTCGATTCATGAAGCTGACAACCGAGATCAATGATCTCAATAAGGACATCCCACAGGAGGAACTAAACCTGAAGGTCCTACGAGGCCTAACCAAGGAGTGGGAGATGAAGGTGATCACAATGCGAGATCACAGAGATCTGAAGAATACCTCCACAAACCAACTCTTTCGAGACCTCAAAGCCTTCGAGTTTGAGATGTTCCCGAGAGATGAGGACGTAGTGGACCGACGAAACGTGGCACTTGTTGCTGATCAACCATCTACATCCTCAAGGTCAGACCCTAACCCAACTAATATGTTATCTGACGAACAGTTTGCTCTCTTCATGAGGAAATTCAGGAAATTCATGAGGAAGTCAACGGAGAGCAACACAAGTTCACCTTCCTCCTCAAGAAGGAACAATGAGAAACATTCATCCAGAAGGATAGAGGAGGAAAATCAGGGTCTTTGCTACAACTGCAGGAGACCAGGACATTTCAAAGCCGAGTGCCCTTACCCTATGGTAAGCAAGTATCAAGGCCAAGAAGGCAGGGACTCCAGGAGAAAGGAGGAATCCAAAGAGAAGCCAGCACAAAGTGGCTTCAAGGGAGATTCAAAGAAACATCTGCGCAGAAAGGCGCTTGTTGCTGAGGAACTCGAGAGAGCAATCGAGGAGTCCGAGACGTCAAGCTCCAGTGAAGGCAGTAGCAGCTCAGAAGATGAGAGGGGACTCATCTGCTTATACACCAGCAGCTCAGAAGATGAGAGGGGACTCATCTGCTTATACACCGAGGAAGAAGAGGATGAGAGGGGACTCATCTGCTTATACACCGAGGAAGAAGAGGATCAATGTCTAATGACCATTGACAATGAGGTAACCTCTACTTCCACATCTCGCTGCTCTACCTCTACCTCTCGTTGTTCTTCGTTCAAAAGCGATGAAGATCCCTTTGAGATGCTTGAAACACTTAAAAGGGATCTCTCTGTCGCTAACAGCACGCATGCCAAAATCAGGGAAGAAAACAGCAAGCTAACTGTTGAAAGAGATATGCTTAAGAACGTCTCGAAAGAGAATTCGGAGCTAACTCTCAAAGTAAGTGAGTTAGAAGCTAAAGTAACCCTACTAACGGAAGAGTGCAAAACTCGAGAGATCACAAAAAATGATCTTAGAAAGGTCATAGCATCATACACTAATTCCTCCAAAGCTATGGAGAAAATGGTGAATGATCACAGACCTACCAGTGATAGAACCGGTCTAGGGTTCCGTCAGAACTGTCTCTCGAGAGATAAACAGACCAATGGTTTGGGAACTTCAAATAATGGAGGATCTCAACCCAAACCAAACAATAGTCATAAAAGACCAACAGAAAAGACCAGAGTAGTTATTCATAAACCGTCCCTATACACCAGCAATGGAAAGTATAGGAAAGCTACGAAGAATGGCCGAGTAAACAATATCGAGAGATCACCTAGCTATCTCTCGCAAGGCCATTCCAAGTACAAAAGAAGCTACATTCCATATAATGCGCCTCAAGGCAAATATGGAAGGTCTGAGATCCATAGAGTTAGGAACTCACGGATGGAAAAATGCAGACTCTATCCATCTAGTGAGAATTGGTCATCGGATCATGATTTCTGGAAGAAACCTCACTTCCAGCAATTTCACATGACCAAACAGCGTATGAAAGGCATGGTGCGTAAGCCGATCGAAAAGTCTATACCTAAGTTGATTTATGCACCAAAGAGGCCCAAAACTTTTGCTAGCATTCCTTATGATTATCAAACGTATAATGGCTACATTGCACCTAGGCCTGGAGTAATGGGTCCAAGGTATAAATGGATGCCTAAACTTACTAACCAACCAGGACCCAAAGTTTGGGTACCTAAATCTGCTTGATCTGCTTGCAGGACACCAGGGACATATGGTTCATTGACAGTGGATGTTCGAGACATATGACGGGAAACTTAACACTGCTAGAGAACATCCATCCTATCGAAGGTCCCTTGGTGACATTTGGAGACAACGAGAAGAAAGGACGCACAAAGGCTGTTGGTGAAATTCATAAGAATGAAGTGGTGATCAAGGGGGTATCCTACGTTGAGAGGCTCAAATTCAACCTCCTTAGCACAAGCTAGTTCTGTGACAAGGGCTACAGAGTGATCTTCACCAAAAGCAAGTGCCAAATCATACAAGAGGAATCTCTCGAAGTCGTCCTGGAAGTAGCAAGGAAAGGAAACATGCACATAGTGGATTGGAGATCTGCCAAACCATCCCTATGTATGCTGGCAAGGAGCAAGGAAGACTTATGCTGGGATTGGCACAGTAAGCTTAGCCATCTGAACTTCAAAACTATCAACAAGCTTACTAAGAGGAACCTTGTGGAAGGACTGCCCAAAGTTACGTTTCGAAAGGACAAGATTTGTGAGGCATGTCAACGTTGCAAACAGATCAAATCCTCTTTCAGAACCAAAGCCGAGACATCATCTACTAGACCNACACCAGGGACATATGGTTCATTGACAGTGGATGTTCGAGACATATGACGGGAAACTTAACACTGCTAGAGAACATCCATCCTATCGAAGGTCCCTTGGTGACATTTGGAGACAACGAGAAGAAAGGACGCACAAAGGCTGTTGGTGAAATTCATAAGAATGAAGTGGTGATCAAGGGGGTATCCTACGTTGAGAGGCTCAAATTCAACCTCCTTAGCACAAGCTAGTTCTGTGACAAGGGCTACAGAGTGATCTTCACCAAAAGCAAGTGCCAAATCATACAAGAGGAATCTCTCGAAGTCGTCCTGGAAGTAGCAAGGAAAGGAAACATGCACATAGTGGATTGGAGATCTGCCAAACCATCCCTATGTATGCTGGCAAGGAGCAAGGAAGACTTATGCTGGGATTGGCACAGTAAGCTTAGCCATCTGAACTTCAAAACTATCAACAAGCTTACTAAGAGGAACCTTGTGGAAGGACTGCCCAAAGTTACGTTTCGAAAGGACAAGATTTGTGAGGCATGTCAACGTTGCAAACAGATCAAATCCTCTTTCAGAACCAAAGCCGAGACATCATCTACTAGACCACTAAGTCTTCTCCATATGGACTTATTTGGCCCAGTAGACCCACCCAGCATGAGAGGAAGAAAGTACACTCTTGTGGTAGTAGATGACTACACAAGATTCACCTGGACCGTGTTCTTAACCAAGAAAAGCGAGACAAAAGTTGCCTTACCAAACCTTCTGAAGCAGGTTCAAGTTGAAAAGGATGTCTCGATACTAAAGATTCGGTCAGATCAAGGTGGAGAGTTCGTCAATCAAGTAATCGAGAGCTACTGCAACGAGAACGGGATTCATCATCAATTGTCAGCTGCTCGAACACCTCAACAGAATGGGGTTGCTGAAAGGAGGAACAGAACTCTCAAGGAAGCAGCAAGGACCATGCTCTCACAAACCAACATACCTCAAGGATTTTGGGCAGAAGCAGTCAACACAGCGTGCTATACCCAAAATCGGTCCTTGATCGTGAAAGGAGTTGGAAAGACTCCATATGAGTTGTGGAATGGAAGAAAACCGAATGTAAGCTACTTCCACACATTCGGGTGCANCAAGGATTTTGGGCAGAAGCAATCAACACAGCGTGCTATACCCAAAATCGGTCCTTGATCGTGAAAGGAGTTGGAAAGACTCCATATGAGTTGTGGAATGGAAGGAAACCGAATGTAAGCTACTTCCACACATTCGGGTGCAAATGTTATATCCACAACAATGGGAAGACTCAGCTAAGAACTCTTGATGAAAAGGCAGATGATGGAGTATTTCTGGGATACTCATCGACAAGTAAAGCATTCAGAGTCTTCAACAAGCGGAGATTGGTGGTTGAAGAATCCATACATGTCTCTTTTGATGATAGAGCATCAACAGATCAACCATCAAAGTCAATGGAAGCAGCTGAGGAAGCTCAGTCGGAGTCAATCGAGAGATTAGACTTACCTCTCGATGGGAAGAAACCGATAGTTCGAGACGTAGCGGAACTCCAGTCAGAATCAGATGATGAAGAGCCTACCAAGAAGAAAGCTCCTGACTCAGTTGATCCGATCCAGAACATAGATGCTCAACCCACATCTCAACCTACAACGGAAGTATCAACTGAGGAGCCACAACCCGACCTAAGATGGCTGAGAAGTCACCCTGCTGATCAAGTGATTGGAGATGTACGTGACAGAGTTCGGACCAGATCAGCATACAGAGAAAGCATGTTTGCTTGCTTTCTATCTCAAATAGAGCCTAAGGTGATCGATGAGGCTCTATGTGATCCAGATTGGGTGCAAGCCATGCAAGAGGAACTTCATCAGTTTGAACGGAACGATGTTTGGGAACTAGTTCCGAGACCTCATCATCAGAATGTCATTGGTACAAAGTGGGTTTTCAGAAACAAGATGAATGATGATGGAGTCATTGTTAGGAACAAGGCCAGACTTGTTGCCAAAGGCTATTGTCAGGAGGAAGGGATAGATTTTGATGAAACCTTCGCTCCAGTGGCACGTCTCGAAGCCATACGCATCTTTCTCGCATATGCTGCCTTCAAAGACTTCAAAGTGTATCAAATGGATGTCAAGAGCGCTTTTCTGAACGGACTTCTCGAAGAAGAGGTGTACGTTGAACAACCTCCGGGTTTCTTGAAGGACGT
>NC_044923.1:9824912-9855934 GCF_003576645.1 Ipomoea triloba | reverse complement strand
GTCAAAGTACCCATGGGAACCTCTCTACGTATCGATGTCGACAGTGAAGGTCGAGAGGTCGATCAAACTACGTATCGAGGTATCATCGGATCTCTTCTTTATTTAACTGCTAGTAGACCAGATATATCCTTTGCAGTAGGTGTATGTGCTAGATTTCAGGCAAGTCCTAAGGAAAGTCACTTAAATGCATCTAAAAAGATCCTTAGATATCTCAAAGGTACGCAAAGTGTTGGACTTTGGTATTCGAGAGGTGGATCTTTCGAACTTATGGGTTATTCAGATGCGGACTTTGCCGGTTGTAAAATAGATCGAAAAAGCACATCAGGGACATGTCAATTTCTAGGTGGAAGACTTGTCTCATGGTTTAGCAAGAAACAGCATTCGATAGCTACAAGCACCGCTGAGGCAGAATATGTAGCAGCTGGAAGTTGCTGTGCTCAGATTTTATGGATGAAGCAACAATTACTGGATAATGGTGTTGAATGTAAAGAGGTTAAGATCATGTGTGACAACACCAGTGCTATAGCTATTACTCAGAATCCAGTATTACATTCAAGAACAAAACACATTGATATCAAGTATCACTTCATCCGAGACCATGTTGAGAAAAAGGATATAACTTTGGAATATGTTGCAACGGAGGAGCAACTAGCAGATATTTTCACAAAAGCGTTATGTGAAAATAGATTTTCTCAACTAAGGTTAGAATTGGGAATGATAGAATTGGGATGAATGATCAAATCTTATCTTCTTGTATTTAGTGCCATGAACTGTTTCGCATGTGAGGAGCGGTTTCATCAACTTTATGGCAACCTTGGAGTTACACAGCATTGAATGGTCATTCATATGGCATCCCGTGACTCAACAGTGGTAACTTTTTGGGCTATAAATAGAAGGGTTTTCTCATCAGTTTATGTCATCGACTTCTTCATGGAGAAGAAGAAAGGAAAAGACGATGTACCGTTCTGGTATAGAGGGAGAAAATCAGCAACCAAGTCCAAAGACTTTCAAGGAGAGAACTATCCAGAATCAACGAAGGGTGAACAGATTGCGGAGCTTCCTGATAATCCAAACAAGCATTCTATTCCCATCCAAGGTGAATGGATCCCCAAATGCGAGGAGATCCACAACGATGGGATACTGGAGTCAGGAGAAGAGTCCCGTATAAGTGGGACTCCTACAGCTGCACATTCTGAAAAATGAACTTCCTCAACCAAATGGAGAACCAAGGGAAGGGGAGATGAAGCCTCCTCAACCAAATGGAGAACCAAGGGAAGGGGAGATGAAGCCTGCTCAACCAAATGGAGAACCAAGGGAAGGGGAGATGAAGCCTGTGAGGAAGGTAGCAGCAGAGAGAAGGACAAGAAGGAGTAGCCACCTCTAGTTCTGATATTAGGATAAGTAGGACTTTAAATGACTAGTCCCTGTTCCAACGTTAGATTCCTATAAGGCTATCCAAGGCCAAACAAAAGTTTCTAGGGAATCTAATAGGATATTGATTCATATGTAATGTATGTGGAAATCACTAAATGAACTTAAGGAAATGTTTCAAGTGATATCTTTTGGATGAATCAATCTTGCTTCTTTTATCGCAATCTGTGTTCGAAAGGTAGTTCGAGAGGTACATGTTCAGTTTGCCTATTTGTGTTATGTCTTGAAGAAGGGTAGTTCGAGAGATACGTTATGTCTCGAAGAAGGGTAGTTCGAGAGATCACAGGGTGAACAGATTGCGGAGCTTCCTGATAATCCAAACAAGCATTCTATTCCCATCCAAGGTGAATGTCACTCAGGGGGAAGATCCTTAACCACAGGAATGCTTAGATGGAGGGATAAGGAGGTTTAGGGATCAATCACTCAGGGGGAAGATCCTTAAACTAGTACCGATAAGTGCTCACCATCGAAAGGTGAAACTGATAAGCTCAACGGATATATGTGGAACAGCTAACTTTGGACATTAATGTTAGCCACGTGATCATCGGTTACTGACGGTTTTCCGTACTTAAGGGCATTATCTTGATGAGTGGGAGCATGCTTAAATGGATATTATTCTCTTATATCCCACTATCTTCAATCCAAAACCGTATTATATCTTACCAAAATACCCTTACCTTATGTTATACGCTGACCGTTACCAGTGGTATTTCTGAACTCTCATTTTTTTTTTAAATTAACCGGGATCTCTTTTTCGGGTCAAGCTCTCAACCCTACCCATATATCCAACCCGAATCCACATGATATAAAAGCCAAATTCTTCTTCCTCACCCGGATTCAAGCTCAAACCGAATACTCAAAACCCCCAAATCCTAAACACTGTACACATTCCCTCCAAAACCTCAAAATTTTCAACAATGGCGTCCGAATCTTCAACCTCAACTTCATCTTCCGACGCATACCAGAGGGAGCTGCGATACATTCGCACTCAGATCAAACAAGTCAAGGCGGGGAGTATCCTTGACAGAAATGGCTTCATCACCCACTCGTCGAATCCAAAGATGGCGGAGAAAGTCCTGAAGAAGTTCGAGAAGGCAGGACTGCTGAAGTACATGACACATGACTACCGAACCATCCACGCCCTCGACTTCACAGAATGGTTCGCGAATGCCAAGGTCACGAAGGGAGAGATTGAAAGCCGCTTCAATGAAATCCATATCACGACCTCCGTAGGTGACCTCAGAGCGGCATTCGACTTCGCGACGTCGGAGGAAGCAGTCCAGCACCTCTCAGATTACGACTTGGACAAGCAAGCTTTTTGGGATAAAATCCGACTGGAGACTGCACCGCACAAAGCATCCTCTGCCCTCCGCAAGTTCCACCTAAAGGAGAGGTTTGCTCTTGCTGCCGACCTTATCATGAAATTCGTGCTCGGCAAGGTGTCTGGAACTGACGAGATTAATCTGGACATCCTCAAAATCCTTCATGCCATCTGGAACAACAACAAAATGGACTGGGCACATATCATCTTCAATTTCCTTCAACAGCAAGTGCAGAGATCAGTCCCCAACACCAACCTGACGATCAGTAAAAAGGTTGGTTTCGGTTTTGTTGTTCAATACCTTTTAAGTCTGAAGGGCTTAGAACTGAGGGAAGGGCGAGAGGTTCATCGGAATACCTATATGGGTAGGACGAAATCTCAAGCTCCAAAGGCTAAAGGTGTTAAGGTTACACCTTCTCCCTCAAAGCCTAAGGGAAGGGGCAAAAGAAAAGCCCCAGCCAAGGAGAAGGGCTCTGATGATGAGCCTTTGGAAACTCTAGTCAAGAGAGTTGAACTGCCGAAGAGGGCCAAGAGGGCCAAAACTGTGGCAGATGCTGAGGAACCACGAGTGGTGGTTCGAGAGTTATCAGTCCCAGCAGTAGAAGATCAAGTCTCAGTTGAAGCCGCTGCTGATGATCAGGGCACTGTGGTCAGGGACCCAGTGCAAAATGCTGAAAATGTTGTAATGACACCCATGGAATCTGCACAAGTCGAAAGATCAATTGCAAGAACAATAGCAGATGTTGGGTTGACTTGTGATCTCTCGGATGATCATCGAGAGATAAATGAACACGTAGTGGATTGTGCATCGCCAACAGAACTTCTGTCTGCTGACTCTGATGAGCTGAATGCTGAAGTCACCTCTCATTTGAATCAAAGTGCTGAAAATGTGTCTAGCTTGGATGACTTCTCCAGAATACTTCGATGGATCAACTGGAGAACAGATCCGATTGATCAACTGGTTTCGAGAGCAGCAGATATGGTGGTTGAGGAGGACTTTGCTTTAAACTGGTTAGACCTCACTGCAATCCCAGCCAATGAACTTTTGAATCATGCCAATGAGATGCACGTGACCAGAAGAAATCTTGGTCGATCTGACAAAGGAAAGGGCATAGCTGTTGATGCGCAAGAAGTTGAAGCCGGGCCTGAAGTGGATCCTGAAGTAGAAGCTCAATTTCAAGAAGATATCAGGCTCGATCCTGAAGTAGAAGCTCAATTTCAAGAAGATATCAGGCTCGCCACTGCTTTATCCCTGGGATATCCAGTAGTAGATACGAGAGGTCCAGGAGAAACCTCAGGAGTTGCAAGAAATGATCCTGAATATCCAATAGCAACAGCAGCAACTCCAATATCCCAAGCTGAATATCCAATAGCAACAGCAGCAACTCCAATATCCCAAGTTCGTGACTCCGCTCTGGACGAACAGGTAGCAGCTTCGAGAGGTAAATCCGAGGCTCTGGACGAACAGGTAGCAGCTTCGAGAGGTAAATCCGAGACCTCTGAAGCACCTGAGGTAGCACCCAACTCCGTTCTACTGCTGCCAGCTCCTGAGTCCACACCCTCGAATGACACCGATGAAGCACAGACAGTTCGAGAGGGTGACATACCGTTGCTCCAACTCCCAGGCTTTCCCATCGATATGGAACTGCCTTCACCATTCCTACTACCAGATGACACAGCATCAACCTTTGCAGCTAGGATGGTTGAAAGAGAAAGGTGGAGTGCACCAGCTGCTCCTGAAACAATAGTGATTCCTGACTCGCCTGAGCAAGCTGAGGTGCGATCTGATGAGCAACGAGAGCAGAATGTCCCAAGTCCTGCTGGTTCGAGAGGTACTGAGAAGGACGATGCGACCATCGAAGGTGGAAACAGGGAAGCACCTGTTGACACTTCGTCTCCAACCCCACCAGCAGATGACCAAGTTCCCAACACTGGTTCGAGAGGTGACGCTGAGGGGGAACTTCTATTGGATGGAAACCGGGAAGCGTCCAATACAGAAGATCCCTCCCTGGCTGATCCAATCCCAACAGTTGCTGAAGCTGAGGCTCCAGGTTCGAGAGGTGAAGAGCAAGAAGTGATCCATCCCTCAGGTGGAAACCGGGAAGCGCCTGACATGGAGCTACCTTCGCGCTCTGAACCCAGTGTCCCTGCTGGTCCTCAGGAACTAAATCGAGAGGTGGACTCGCAACTGCAAGCCATAGGTGGAAATCTAGAAGCACCCAAGTCCCCTCCGATAAAAGGTACTTCTCACTTCTCTTCTTCTACTTCTGACAATGATCGACAGGCCGAAGAAGCTTTCATTGGCGAAGTGCGTCAATTCATGGACGATCAATCTCAGAAGATGGCTCAGTTCGAGAGGATACTCACTGTTGTCCGCAATGCTGCAATGCCTGCCGCTGGCACAAGTGAATCCCAAGGCCGTCATGCAGAACTTCTCGAACAAGCAGCATGGGCTGAAGATGCAGCACGGCAAGCTGCCAATGAAGCTACAGTAGCTCGAGCAGAAGCTGAGAAAGCAAAGGCTGAAGTAGCCGATTTACGTGCCGAGCTTCGAGCTTTCCAAAATTCCAGTGAACTTCGACAGGATGTGATAAAAGCCATACTCGATGATCTGTCAAACCAAGTGCCTGCCCAGCTACAATCACTTGTCGAAGGGGTGTCCATCCTTCTTTCCCGTCAGGATGATGCCAACAAGGGGGAAGGAAATCTAGGAACACGAGGGACATCCACAAGCAGGAAAAGGGCAGCTAGTGAACCCTTAACCACTGGACCTCCTCCGAAAATTCTAAGGACAATAAGCAAAAAATTGGAGGAAGCAAAAAGAGCAGAAACTTTAAGGGTTCAGCACACACTGGAAGTGGAGAAAAGAAGAGAAGAAGACCGAGAAAGAAGAAGAAAGAGGCAAGAACAACAAACGGCCAAGGAGAAGAAAGATGAGCAATTCATGAAAAACTTCAAGTCAGGGTTCAAAGAAGACACAACAGAATATCTTAATGGAATCATAGTAAGTCTTCTTGCCAAAACTGACTTATCTCTTCACAGTGGCCTTACTCCTCTGGAATGCATCGATTGGTGGAGAGATGGGGTAA
This sequence comes from Ipomoea triloba, assembly GCF_003576645.1. Taxonomy (NCBI): domain Eukaryota; kingdom Viridiplantae; phylum Streptophyta; class Magnoliopsida; order Solanales; family Convolvulaceae; genus Ipomoea; species Ipomoea triloba. Next base: position 9,850,093 of record NC_044923.1, on the reverse strand, counting down.
TTGAAGGTAACTTCATAGGTGAAGCCTTCATCAACTACATTCACCTTGACGTATCAGATGAATATCTCGAGCAGGTGAACTCCAAAGACCCCATCAAGACACGAGCAGCAATAAACGAGAAGAGGAAAGCTAACAAGCAGTAAGCTCTCGATGTCTACATGCATTCCAAACTTTATGTTGTTCTTTATCTTCTTTTAACTTTTCTGCTCAGTTATGTAAACATTCCCTTAATCTCAATATATATATTTTTCTGCTGGGGGTGTTGCGTGTGTTTGTTATTCATGTCTTAGCAGATTAGTTTTCATGTCAAACTTACCGTATGCGCTGAAAATAAAATCAAAGTTTATTTTCTTACAAATCAGCCATATAAGTAAGTATAGTGTTGGCATCATCAAAAAGGGGGAAATTGTTAGGAACATAATGTAATAGGTTTTGATGATACCAAAATGTATTTCAGAATCCCCTAAGTCTCGAAAGATAGGAAATTCTTGTAAGTTCGACAAGTAAACTAAAACCGAAAATACAACCGGGTAACTTGAGCTCAACTCGGAAAATATTTAAGCTTAAGGTAAACTTGATTGAACATTTTAGAAATTTCGTGTTGTAAGCTTATAGTTAGATCAGAAGAAGGCATGAGACTACACTGGAGGAATAAGGGTCTGCGAGACATCAACTAAGTCTCGAGACATAAGCAAAGTTCGAGAGATAGAGTCTCTCGAGACATCAATATAGTTCGAGACATGGATTCGAGACATAAGCAGAGTTCGAGAGATAGGATCTCTCGATACAACGATCCAGTTCGAGACATAAGCAGAGTTCGAGAGACAGATCTCTCGATACATGGGATCGAGACATCAAGTGGTCGAGACATCAACATTGGTCTCGATGAACAGGTACTTCTCCAAGGGGCTGAATGGCAGTCAACATGCATGGATAAAATAATCTAAGTTTGGAGAAGAAGAATATCATGGAGATAAAATATTAAGGAGGTGCCGAAAGAATATTATGGGAACTACCGGAAGTGGATGCCACATCAGAATTCCACGACAAACGGATAGAAGGTGCACCAATCCAAGGTCGGTCTTATTCCCTAAAACGAGGATCAATGGGAATATAAAAAGAGTAACTTTTTCCAAAAGTAGCAAGTGGAGCATGGACTTAAGAAAGTGAATTATGGAATATTCACTACAAGACAAAAGGTTCAAGTTACAAGACCACCACTCCATGAAAAATGCTGAAAATATGCAAGTCTCATACTCAGCATGGGAGACAGATTTCAAACGGAATAATTTTCCCTCCAACGGAATTATTCCTCAACTCTCATATAAAAAGGACGTGAAGACACAAATTCAAGGAGAGGTTGGTTCGTTCGAAATTCTTAAGAGGTGTCTGATTCAAACGTTCAAAAGTGCAAGTGCTCAATTTGGAATATCATCCTGATATTCAAAACAGCGAGAAAAACACATCTTAGTGTTTGAGAGAGTTACAAAGCTTAAACTGCTATACATCTAGAAGGTGACAGAAGCTGCTCTACATCGAAGTTGATTCAACGATAGCTTTTGGTCAGATTGGAGCTTGTTACACTCAACTGTGACAACCAAAGGTCCTTGCTTTGGATTAAGCAAGAAGAGGAGGAGTAACCTGGCAGCTGTCTAGTGAAGATCCTGAGGCTTGAGGCGGGCTTGGTGATCAAAGCTCAAGTGCTCAAGAGGTGGAGTAACTGGAAGCGGGGAGAAAAACCTGAGGAGAGGCGGAGTAACCTGGAGCTGTCTTGTGAAGATCCTGAGGCTTGAGGCGGGNAAAGAGCAGAAACTTTAAGGGTTCAGCACACACTGGAAGTGGAGAAAAGAAGAGAAGAAGACCGAGAAAGAAGAAGAAAGAGGCAAGAACAACAAACGGCCAAGGAGAAGAAAGATGAGCAATTCATGAAAAACTTCAAGTCAGGGTTCAAAGAAGACACAACAGAATATCTTAATGGAATCATAGTAAGTCTTCTTGCCAAAACTGACTTATCTCTTCACAGTGGCCTTACTCCTCTGGAATGCATCGATTGGTGGAGAGATGGGGTAATTGAAGGTAACTTCATAGGTGAAGCCTTCATCAACTACATTCACCTTGACGTATCAGATGAATATCTCGAGCAGGTGAACTCCAAAGACCCCATCAAGACACGAGCAGCAATAAACGAGAAGAGGAAAGCTAACAAGCAGTAAGCTCTCGATGTCTACATGCATTCCAAACTTTATGTTGTTCTTTATCTTCTTTTAACTTTTCTGCTCAGTTATGTAAACATTCCCTTAATCTCAATATATATATTTTTCTGCTGGGGGTGTTGCGTGTGTTTGTTATTCATGTCTTAGCAGATTAGTTTTCATGTCAAACTTACCGTATGCGCTGAAAATAAAATCAAAGTTTATTTTCTTACAAATCAGCCATATAAGTAAGTATAGTGTTGGCATCATCAAAAAGGGGGAAATTGTTAGGAACATAATGTAATAGGTTTTGATGATACCAAAATGTATTTCAGAATCCCCTAAGTCTCGAAAGATAGGAAATTCTTGTAAGTTCGACAAGTAAACTAAAACCGAAAATACAACCGGGTAACTTGAGCTCAACTCGGAAAATATTTAAGCTTAAGGTAAACTTGATTGAACATTTTAGAAATTTCGTGTTGTAAGCTTATAGTTAGATCAGAAGAAGGCATGAGACTACACTGGAGGAATAAGGGTCTGCGAGACATCAACTAAGTCTCGAGACATAAGCAAAGTTCGAGAGATAGAGTCTCTCGAGACATCAATATAGTTCGAGACATGGATTCGAGACATAAGCAGAGTTCGAGAGATAGGATCTCTCGATACAACGATCCAGTTCGAGACATAAGCAGAGTTCGAGAGACAGATCTCTCGATACATGGGATCGAGACATCAAGTGGTCGAGACATCAACATTGGTCTCGATGAACAGGTACTTCTCCAAGGGGCTGAATGGCAGTCAACATGCATGGATAAAATAATCTAAGTTTGGAGAAGAAGAATATCATGGAGATAAAATATTAAGGAGGTGCCGAAAGAATATTATGGGAACTACCGGAAGTGGATGCCACATCAGAATTCCACGACAAACGGATAGAAGGTGCACCAATCCAAGGTCGGTCTTATTCCCTAAAACGAGGATCAATGGGAATATAAAAAGAGTAACTTTTTCCAAAAGTAGCAAGTGGAGCATGGACTTAAGAAAGTGAATTATGGAATATTCACTACAAGACAAAAGGTTCAAGTTACAAGACCACCACTCCATGAAAAATGCTGAAAATATGCAAGTCTCATACTCAGCATGGGAGACAGATTTCAAACGGAATAATTTTCCCTCCAACGGAATTATTCCTCAACTCTCATATAAAAAGGACGTGAAGACACAAATTCAAGGAGAGGTTGGTTCGTTCGAAATTCTTAAGAGGTGTCTGATTCAAACGTTCAAAAGTGCAAGTGCTCAATTTGGAATATCATCCTGATATTCAAAACAGCGAGAAAAACACATCTTAGTGTTTGAGAGAGTTACAAAGCTTAAACTGCTATACATCTAGAAGGTGACAGAAGCTGCTCTACATCGAAGTTGATTCAACGATAGCTTTTGGTCAGATTGGAGCTTGTTACACTCAACTGTGACAACCAAAGGTCCTTGCTTTGGATTAAGCAAGAAGAGGAGGAGTAACCTGGCAGCTGTCTAGTGAAGATCCTGAGGCTTGAGGCGGGCTTGGTGATCAAAGCTCAAGTGCTCAAGAGGTGGAGTAACTGGAAGCGGGGAGAAAAACCTGAGGAGAGGCGGAGTAACCTGGAGCTGTCTTGTGAAGATCCTGAGGCTTGAGGCGGCGCTTGGTGATCAAAGCTCAAGTGCTCGAGGTGGAGTAACAAGAAGGGGGCGAAAAACCTGAGGCTTGAGGCGGGCTTCGTGATCAAAGCTCAAGCGCTCGATATTGTACTAAAAAGGGAAGTTTTAGTGCAATCCTTCCAGGGAGTTTCTGGAAGAAGAGTGGACGTAGGTGAGTTGGCCGAACCACTTAAAAAATCTCTCTCGCATTTACTTTCTACTTTTATCTCTCGCTATCTAACTCTCGAACTGCACTGCATATAACCGCACCTCTCGAACTAACTCAAACTCGTGCTAACTAAAAGGGGATAACTTTTCCGCTGCGCATAAAACTTTGTCTTCATCTTGTGTGGCATCGGACCTAAACATCCTAAGTCCAATACACACGAGAAGTCGAAAAAGATTGCAAAATCTTATACAAGTCTATTCACCCCCCCCCATCTAGACTTGTACCCCATCCCCTTGGGACCAACATATGGGGGTTTAAACTTGATATGCAGTGAGTCAGATCTTGATTCAATCAAGTTTGATATCCTTTGATATCACCCAAAAAATATCTGACTCATGTTTGCCCAAAGCGACCCAATTGTTCATGCCAAAACAATTTGGGTCTTTTAAAATTTTAAAAGAATTGCACATAAAAATATGCAAACACATAGCATGTATAATGTCATATGGCTAAATCATTTACTTGGTAATGCAATGCATTCACATTATATGCATTATGATGCTATTCATATAATCATATGGAGGATAAATACCAAATAAATTCATGGATGGTGAGATTATTCATAACTTGTTTGCTTCAGGCAAACCATCATGATGTGATTCGCTTCTGACTTTCAAGCATATAGCATAATGCTAAAGATAGAAGTTGCAGACTTCATTCATTAACCATGTCATTAGTCACACGATGGTCATTCCCTGTTCGAGGCTTCCGGACCTTATTAGAAAATATCCCAATGTCCAAACATATTGCCAAGTGTGAAGGTTCAGTTCTCGAAGAATAATACTCCTTCAAAAACACTTAGCATAATTTTGTCATGTACTACTACTGGAGTACAATATGACCATCATATAGAAGACAATAAGACTCACATTATTTAGTATGATTTTCCATGTACATACTTCTACTAGAGTACAATGTTACTCATGTACTTCTACCAGAGTACAAGGTTAATTATGTATTTCTACTGGAGTACAATGTTATTACCTTTCCATGTACTTCTACAAGAGTACAAGGTTATTAACTGTCTATGTACTTCTACTGGAGTACAAGGTCAATCGTGTACTTCTACTGGAGTACAAGATTATTACCTTTAAAATTCAATGGAGTGTTAATATTGTCTTTCTATAGTTCTAATATAGTTTCACGTGTGAAACAATACTATATTATACTGGTCATATTCAGGGGGATTCACCATCATCAAATCTCAGATTTAGTCAATAGATCGAAGATTATGACTTTATTGATCTAGCAATCCTTCAGGGATTGATTTAAGGACTGTGGATCAAATATTCATAATCAATCTAAGATTTATACCGAGGGGTGACAAATAAAATTAGTGCTATAAGTTTACCTTCTGGGCAAAGTTATATTAGATCCAGGCAATAATATATTGGTTAGCTCTACTAGAGCCCTTCCTTATTCAGTGTTCAAAAATTCTTTTGCTCACGTATTGTATGTGTGGTTGCACTATACTCAACACATACATTTTTCTGATTGTCCCTGGACCCAATCAAAAGTGATATGATGCATTCTTATAGCAAAAATATTTATGTCATGTATCACATGAACATCATGACTCTCATCCATATCATCATGATATTTATAAATAGCATGCACCAAAAAAGTAAATATTTATTATGCCAATCTTTCGTGCTGATAACGTGTTGTAAATAAAAATAGAAATGCACAAAACAAGAAGATAATTGCAAAGAGAGTAATGGAAAGAAGGGAAGAATTCTATTGATATCATTCAGAGGTGTGTCTTTTACAAATGAACATATGAACCTATATATAGGAAATAAACTTGACCCTTCGATACTCCAAAGGACACTTGACCCTTCACGGATCCAGAAATACAATAATTGGGATAATGGCCACATATAAATAATTATATTCATAACAGTAATTTCTATTTTATTGTATGCAATTTGCCTTTATTAAATCATTGCAATTTTCCTTTATTTATAATAATCACTCCTGTTATTATTCGATTAAGAATTAAGAATTTGCAATTCGCCTTTATTATTAATAATATAATCACTCTTGTTATTATTTTAAATCAATTTACCGTTTTTCAACAATTAAGAATTATTGCCTAATCAATCTTGGTATTATTTTAAATCAATTTACCATTTTTCACTTATTATAAGAATTACCCGTGCGATGCACGGAATATATTTTGTTATTATGAATTTAAATTTTAAAAAAAAAATTAAAAAAATAAAAAAAATGTTAAAATGTATAATATAATAATAAGGGAAAATGGTCAAATAAGTCATCAAACTATACCCAACCCTCCAACATTAAAAAAAGTTCAATTAAACCCTCAAACTTTCCATTTTGTTACATTTAAACTCAAATGACCGGTTGTTTACCTGAAACAACTGGTCATTAATTTTTCGGCCAATGGTCGTCAATCGAAATGATTTTCTCCGACGAAGATGACCAAACGGACGACTATATTGGGATTGCAGTTCGTCTTCTCCAGTAACGCCGCATTGGTCGTCTTCTCCAATAGAGAAGACGGCTGTTCCTAATCGTATACATATTTAGATAAATTTATAGATAAAATTCACATAATTAAGCTGATTTATTCCTAATCATATTACATATTTATTATAATTCTAAGAATATGAATAATAACTAAGAGAATTATACTTAGAAATTAATAAAAATGTAAACTTTAAATTTTGTATGAGTAAGTTTAAACTCTAATCGGATACACATTGTATTGTATAATACATTGTATATATACACATATAATATTTATTACTCCATAATATGAATAGGCAAATTCTATAATATAATTTTGGTAAATTATAATTTATATTGATAGATTTATAATTAAAATAATTACATTTAGAAATTAAAAAATTAGCATTTAAATTTTGTATGATTTTGATATCTATTTTTTATCAAATATGATTTTGGTAATTAGACAATAATTAGACAAATTAGGGTAATTAAGTCAATAATTAGATACATATCTATTTTTAATCAAATTTTATAGCCACCTACCAACCTTTGGATTTGTATTCTTTATATATATATATATATATATATATATATATATATAATTAGACAAATTTGGGTAACCATATTTTTATATAGGGTAATTAAGTCAATTATTAGACATATTACTATACATATATTACTAATTAAGTCATTTTATCACCTTTTATTTATACATATATTACTAATTAAGTCATTTTATCACCTTTTATTACCATAATTTTTTACCTACAATTAATAGTATTACCTTTTATTACCATAATTTTTTACCTACAATTAATAGTATTACTATTTTCTCACCTTTTATTACCATAATTTATTACCTTTTAATATGCTATTTTTATATAAGGTAATTAAGTACTACAAATTAGTATACACATTGTTTTCTCCATTAATTGCCCTGTTTTTAAAGTTTATATTATTATTATTATTTCATTTCACAAATTTTAATAGTCTGTTTTTTTATATAGGGTAATTAAGTCAATAGTTAGATAAATTACTATACATATATTAATAATTAAGTCATTTTATCACCATTTTACCATAATTTGTTACCTTTTAATAGGCTATTCCTTACTACAGATTAGTATACACAATATTATATGCCATTTTATCAATTGATTAACCTATTTTAAAAGTTTATATTATTACTCCATTTCACACCTTTTAATAGTCTATTTTTATATAGGGTAATTAATTCAATAATTAGACAAATTAGTATATATATTACACCAATTTATCAAATATGATTTTGGTGCGTGTTGGCGCCTTAGATAGAGAGTCAAGATGTGAATGATGGATTCCTTCTTCAACAAAGCATTCAAAGCACCCCAATGTTTCTTATTTTAATTGAAATTATATTAATAATTTTAGGTTATTATTATTATAGAGTATTATTATTATTAGGCTAAAGTGTCATCCGGCACCATGAACTATTCACGATTTGTCATCCCGCACCATGATCTTCAATAAGTGATTATTCGAGCCATAAACTAATTTTTTTTGTTCGCCTAGCATTTTTTGTAAGTTTTCTACAGGTTACTGGTCATATGATGCTGACATGTAATTTTTTATTATTTTATTTTATTTTTTCTTATGTTTCTTTGAACAAGTGGCATCCGGTTGGAGAACGTCTTCACCTACACGAACGTCTGCATATTTGCTACTGATTCTCTTCAATTCAGAGCTGACACGAACGCGTTCTCCATTACCGGGCTTGTTTCTATGACCTCAGTTCACGATTCGAATTGCTATCAACTTGCAGACGACGCGTTTTCTCCTCCTTCAATCCTCAATCATGGTGAGAGGAAGCCAGGATCCATCTTCAGTCACCCCTCACCGTCGTTGCCTTATCGTGGGTAATTATTGTCATGATGTTATGATCAAAGATGAAGTCGTAATTGTCGAGTCTCTAGGCGGCGCCGCCTATTTTATTTCCTCCGTTCTCAATGGCTTTTCTGTCTCGTCCATCTATGTCTTCAAGGTGGGCTCCGATTTTGGCTACTGTATGAATCACCGTCCCATTGTATCTTCTTCTTCTTCCCAAACTAACATCTTTCATGCCCATTTCTCGGCCGAAATCAAGCACCAGGATCGGGTTCTTCCATTTACTATAGCGGATTGGATTTCTGAAGGCGTCGTCTGAGGAGGCGCCTTAGGGATATAATAGAGGCAACGAAATGGTGTTGCGTGGTGGTGACGAATTGGAAGGAGGGTTGCACGGTATACAGGAAGGACAGAATTGAAAGCTGCAGATTGCACCTTTCCCGACGACTCAAGTCGATCCCACCGGTGCCGGAGGTAGTTTTGTTGGTGGGTATGTAGCTGGGCTTGTTCATGGATTATATGTGACCGAAGCCGCATTGTTGGGAAACCTCTTCGGGTCGCTCACAGTTGGCCAAATCGAGTTCTCCAAGTTCGACTCCGTGGCAGTTACAGGTTAGTTTATGCAATTTTTTGTAAACAACTTTAAATTTAAAAACCAGTAATGCATATATATCAGTTATCTGATAATGCCATGGAAAGAAGGTTCATATGCTACTATATATCAGCTGTGGGACGGCGGTGAAGTGAAGCAGGTGTGGCGGCGGAACAGAAACTCCGCTCTTCTTCTCGGCTTGGCGTGGAAGCTCGGTCCTCTCTCTGGCGTGGTGAAAGTGGAAGATGACTAAGGTAATTAAGACTTATTAATGGTAATTATTGGTTAATAAGCCACATTATTAATATTTTTAAAAAATAAGCCACCTCATTAACAAATAAGCCCACATCAGCTTCAAAACCTGTGACATGTCAACACTTTACCGGAAAACCTACAAAAAATGCTAGGCGAACAAAAAAAAAATTAGTTTATGGCTCGAATAGTCACTTATTGAAGACCATGGTGCGGGATGAAAAATCGTAAATAGTTCATGGTGTCGGATGGCACTTTAGCCTTATTATTATTATTATTATTATTATTATTATTATTATTATTATTATTATTATTATTATTATTATTATTATCTTAACATAGTAGGATTATATCAATGCATAAAAATTATATTATTATTTAGGCAATAGATCCACTTCTTCATCTCTGATTATACCAGGAGGATTACTGGTGTTGTCCTATCACAAAATCATAATAATATGCAGAGTATGATAAAATATTTCAAAAGGAACATAACTAAGGGATATATAGGAATAGCAAGTAATTTCATTACAAGATAGTTATAACAACAACCAAACCAAATTACAAAAAAGAAAATACACAGAAACTTCTCCATAAAAAATAACTTTTAGAAATAGAAAAATATGTAATTTTACCACTACATAATTGTAACAACAACCAAATTTTGAATCGTTGCAAGCCATTTGCTCCTCATCCACTTCTTTGGCTCACAATATGTTCAAGCAGCAAAGAGTTAACACCAAGTTAGTAATCATCAATACACATTTTAGAAATATATAATTTAGATGGTAAATAGTATATGGAAGTACCATAAAAAAGAGACTAAGCGGCCTTTTAATCTCATACATGGTCAACATATCTCTTTCCCTACATGATTGGTCCTCCATTCATAACAAAATGAAATCAAGTATTTATTTAAAAAAACTGGTAATGATTGAAACCAAGAAGAGCAATATATAATAGAATAATGCTAACCAGAAAATTGGTTTTTTCCAATTTGGTTATCGCGCAAGAGGCTAATCTTCAAGGAGACCAAATCGACCCGTCCTTGTTGAGATCGAAAAAAAAAACTTGAGCGTCAATACCAAAAAAGAAAAAAGATAAGAAAAAATTGGGTATCACGGCGGAGGTGGCGGATGTGGTGTGGGGCAATTGGCGGTACTTGACAGACTTGAAGAATGAGAGAGTTCCACAACATTAAGATTAGTTGGGGTTGAGAAGTTGATGGATTGTGTATAGTTGTATTTATACACAATGGATGAGATCAAAATGGCCTAGTATTGAAATTGTAAAATGGTAAGAGATCTTAAGAAAGGTAAAAACTTTTAATTTTTCAATTAATACAAAAAACGTTATAATTCTCCAAAAGGTATATCTTTGATATTATTATTATTATTATTATTATTATTATTATTATTATTATTATTTGTCATAAATTTGTCAAAATGATTGAGATTACAAAAATGCCCCTAAGTTTGGGCGGGAAAAGCTTTCCAGGCACTTCTGTTATTATATATATATATATATTATTATTATTATTATTTGTCATAAATTTGTCAAAATGATTGAGATTACAAAAATGCCCCTAAGTTTGGGCGGGAAAAGCTTTCCAGGCACTTCTGTTATTATATATATATATATATTATTATTATTATTATTTGTCATAAATTTGTCAAAATGATTGAGATTACAAAAATGCCCCTAAGTTTGGGCGGGAAAAGCTTTCCAGGCACTTCTGTTATTATATATATATATATATATATATATATATATATATATATATAGATATATAGATATATAGATATATAGATATAGATTTATGCAGTGATATTTTTAATTGGAAAATGCTTTTCATTATCTGTCACTAACTTGGAATAAAAAAGTTAGTAATCAAACAGGAAGCAGTAATCAAAAAATAAAGGTATGTTGAACATATCTAATCTTTTATTTTTTATAATATCAGTAGAGCATAGCACCATATCTAATTTCACAAAAAGGCAGTGAACAACCACATCAAAGTGATTGGAGCTGTTATGGAATTTTTTTTAAAAAATAGACATTTTTCTACTAAAATTTTTTGTAATTGTTGGTTTTATTGCACATTTGGTTGTGCTGTATTGTGTCAATAATAATTGTATAATAATTGTAAATTATTATCAAACTCATTAAACCTGCAAATAAAAGTATTATTAGTAACTCAATGATTTAAGTAGATAATTGAATGTATAATGTTTTGTTATTATATAACTACTAGTATTTTCACCCGTGCGATGCACAGGATGAATTTGTTATAATATATTAAGAATATTTAGATCGATATATAATTATATAAATTATAACATCAAATATTATATAGTGCAATTGAAGATATGTTTTGGATCGATTATGTTTTCTGATGTTATCCTTGTTTGAATTCTAGCAAATAATTGCTTAATTAATAGATAATGTGTAGATATACGCAAGCGGTGCTGAAACTTTAGAGATTTTATATATCATTGTTTAGGATTTTTATAAATTGGGCAAATATGCCCGTTCTCTAGTAACTTAGTTATAGGAATCAATTGCTATTCTAATTCATATGTATGGAAGATATATTTTTGTGTAGATATATAACAATTTTTTTATCTTGGAAAAAACATAATACCACCGGTTGTATTTACACATTATTGAAAACCTCTTTGTAGACAACATTGGTAGTAGCAACACAATCTTGTCCATCCTCGTCTAGAACTAATTAATACTTCCAGGCTATCAGGATGGGTGACTTGGGAGAAAGCCACGTATAATTGGCCGTGATTAAAAAATGATTTTTTCATCAATAACCCAACATGAGTTAGTGTTCAACCTTGGCTTTTGTTGATAATCATGGCATATGCAAGAATCAGTGTGAATTATTTATGCTGGAACTTGAAGGGCAATCTCGTATCAGAAAGAGTGAGAGATATTCGAGGGATAAGAACTTTGGTTCCTTCATATGTCCAATTAACTATTTTTGCTTCAACAATGTGATCTGCCAATCTTGTGATGATGAGTTGCGTACCATTATAAAGACCAAGAGAATGGTATATCTTCCGCAATAACATAACAAGTGCACCTACCTTTAATGCCAATGAATGATTAAGAAAATCATACAATCTCAAACTATTTAAGAATTTAAGAATGTGTACTTCTAATAGATTTTCACCGTATGGTTCTGCCTTAACTATGTTCGTTCTTTTGCAATATTCATGTTGCACATGTACTAGTTAATTTGATCAACGACATCTAAAGTCGGCGAGCGGATCACTGACCTTCCAGCTGCAACTCATCAAGCGTGCCATGTCTTGAGCTTGAAATTTTAAAAAATCACTTTTAATGTAATCAAAGCATTGAGTCATAACAATATTGACACTGAAATTTTAATTTTATGATCTAGATGTATATATATTCTGTGATTTTTTCAATAAAATTAGTTTTGATAGTCAAACTGTAAAACATATTGATTTTACCAATCACTAAATTTCAAAATATTTCAGATTCTCAGGTATATATAAGTAAAACTCACATCTAAAGCCTAAATTCTTTTGTCAATATTTCATACATATAAAGCAAGTCTATGACTATTGTGAGAAGTTAGTAACCTTAAGTCTAACATACAACATAAATCATTGTGTGATAGTGGTAGTAACTTTGAGGTAAGACCATTACCAAATGGAGTGGGTAGTAACTTTGAGGTACACTTATATTTTGATATTCAGTAGGTATAACTATATTAGACAAAAATTCACCTGGGAGTAATAGGATAATTAGTTGAGTGATTGTTGGTTAAACGTAGAGCGTTGATATTCTATGGACAAATAATTGTTGAAAAAAATAGCATAAAATGGCATTTTAGTGGCTATATGCCTATATTGTGGTACAAATATATGTGGGTCGGGTCAAAGTGGATTCGGGTTTTTCGTAGTTAGACGAAAAGATTGATATATTGTACGCTCAAAACGGATAATGGGTGAATGAGAACTTGGTTCTCAAAGTTGACCCATTTGAGTTAGAAAAATAGAGAGAAAAAGTTTTCAAGTAGCTTTTGTCCCACATTGATTTAGGAAGTGGGTTTGCGCAACTACTTATACAAGAGTACTTTTAAGGCTTATTGAATTTTATAGCATAGAGGCTCTTCCTCGCACGCAAGGGGGGGTGCAAATCAAATCCCAAAATAAACTTCAAAAGGTTTGTCTCGTGTGCGCCGACACATGCAGGCACGAATGTCGTTCAGAATATTGGGTAGCCTTGCAGTTTAAGTTATGCGAAATTTTAGTAACGTAGAGAAGAATACATTTTTTTAGGAATTGTATTACCATATCTTAATGTACAATTGTATTACGAATATGAATTATATTACCATATTTTAAAATATTACGCATATGAATTATATTACCATATTTTAAAATATTACGCAAACCTTAATAGTATAGAAGTGTTTTGGGCAGAAAGTTAAAGTTGAAGATATTGTTTTTATTAATAGTATAGATTGCATTGCAGAGAATATATGTACTGTATTATTACGATTAGTAATTTTAATCTAGAATTGTATTACGAATAGGAACGTAAGGAAGAATATTTAATTTTGGAATTGTATTACCATATCTTAATGTACAATTGTATTACGAATATGAATTCTATTACCATATATATTTTAAAATATTACGCAAACCTTAATAGTATAGGAATGTTTTGGGCGGTAAGTTAAAGTTGAGGATATTGTTTTTATTAATAGTATAGATTGCATTGCAAGGAATATATGTACTGTATTATTACGATTAGTAATATTAATCTAGAATTGTATTACGAATAGCAACGTAGAGAAGAATATTTATTTTTGGAATTGTATTACCATATCTTAATGTACAATTGTATTACGAATAGGAATTCTATTACCATATTTTATAATATTACGCAAACCTTAATAGTATAGGAATGTTTTGGGCGGGAAGTTAAAGTTGAGGATATTGTTTTTATTAATAGTATAGATTGCATTGCAGGGAATATATGTACTGTATTATTACGATTAGTAACTTTAATCTAGAATTGAATTATGAATAGGAACGTAGAGAAGAATATTTATTTCTGGAATTGTATTACCATATCTTAATGTACAATTGTATTACGAATAGGAATTCTATTACCATATTTTACAATATTACGCAAACCTTAATAGTATAGGAATGTTTTGGGCGGTAAGTTAAAGTTGAGGATATTGTTTTTATTAATAGTATAGAATGCATTGCAAGGAATATACGTACTGTATTATTACGATTAGTAATTTTAATCTAGAATTGTATTACGAATAGGAACGTAGAGAAGAATATTTATTTTTGGAATTGTATTACCATATCTTAATGTACAATTGTATTACGAATATGAATTCTATTACCATATTTTACAATATTACGCAAACCTTAATAGTATAGGAATGTTTTAGGCGGGAAGTTAAAGTTGAGGATATTGTTTTTATTAATAGTATAGATTATAAAAGAGTTTGTAAATAATGTCTTCAACTCCCATCCAAAAATGGATCTTGATCCCCTATTACTCTATTAGTCTATATATGACAGTTTGTGTTCTACAAATCTTAGTTGAAGAGAATAACGTAGAATGGAATGTACATTACTATATTTAAATGAACATCATGTTCTATACATACAGATTTTAATATCCAGATTTTATAAAGATTTAGCATAATATACCTTTGGTTTTAATAAAATATATACAGAATGGGTATTACTCATTTTGTTAGGAGAATTTATGCTTTTAGTATATTAAACAGTGGAAATAATTGTGTTTTCTCTGATTTAATTGTAAATCTTACTAACATTTATAATGTGATCAAAGTACACGACAAATAGGTTCGTAACACCAACTAATAATTTTAAGTACCAAATCCACATCATCTGCCTTAAATCTAAAAAAAAAATGGTAGATATAAGTGGGTAAAACAAATCTCTATATAGCAGTATAGCCACTTTTATTTTTAAATGAAGTGGCACACATGCTGTTTACCCAAAAAAAAAAAAAATCAACAGTCATTGGAGATATAAGTAATTAATGCTAAAGTTCAATTCTATATACAGCTATAACAACACCATGAGGAAAATTGTAGCATCAATAGTTATAGGGGGCATGCGTAAACAACACTCAGCATTTCCAGGTATTAAGACAATATGAGTGAGAATTTTTATTTTTTCATACCTTCATTGTTGTTTTTGTCGAGCAAAATCAAACACTTTTGGTTGGTAGTCGCTCTGCATTCTCTCACTATTCCTCAGTGATCTTTGTATTTCCTGTATAAAATAAAACCTATCAAATTGCATGTGCAAATCTACAACACATATTATATATATTTACATTTACCGTTCATCATATTTAGGGCCACAATATTAGTCCTAATTTGAGTGCCGACCCTAAGCCACAGGACGAACCACAAACCCCATGCATCGATTTTATTATACCAAAACGAGAGAAAACAAGAAAAAAGAAAATTGCACTGCTTACCTAGCTCGAAAGAACGCCGCCAGGATTCCCTCCTAATCGAAACCCAAATATCATCGTTGTCTTCCTGCGCTAGCATAGTGCTGGATGATTTTTTGTACCTTCAAGATGTGTGCATGTTGAATTACAGAGCTGCAAACTGCTTAATTTTTTAGGTATTTTGTGTTATTTTTTTAGGTATTTTGTGTTATAACATCTAGATTGTATAGATTTTACCTGGAGCTGCAAACTGCTTAATTTTTTAGGTATTTTGTGTTATAACATCTAGATTGTATAGATTTTACCTGGAGCAAAGTTTAGGTCGATGGACGTAACATCTAGATTGTATAGATTTTACCTGGAGCAAAGTTTAGGCCGATGGACGTCGACACTTATTGCTATTCGCGACATTGCATGTTGTTTTTTCGTTCCGAGGTCTTTGCAATACTAATTTCATCTCCGCTGTATTTGAATTTGAAGGATTTCCTTTGAAGTTTTGCAGGCATAGCAGGTGGGAGTTTGGTGTCTGAAATGGGAGAGGGGCTTAACACATAATGCTGGGTTGAAACGGGTATGGGTTGTGGATTCTATTGGGCTAGATAAATTGAATTGGGTTGCACCCCATTAACATTATATTATTATTATTAAATTAAATTATTAAATTATTTTTTTTGTTAAACCATGAAATGTCCTGAGCAAGCTCTAACTTATAGGAGAGACCTGCTAAATTGGTTTTTCCATACAAGAGGGGGTTTGAACTCCCGACCTCTCTTAAGGGCCAAGAGTGCTCGGCCACTCACACCAATCAAGCTGGTTATTAAATTAAATTAAACAAATAATGTATTTTTATGGAATATAATTATTACTATAATTAGTATTGTTGTTATTTTTTATTATTATCTCTCAGTAATTTATTTTTCTTTCTGCAATGAGGTTAATTTATAATGCAGTGTATGGTTAATGGAATTACAGTAATTTTGAATTGAGGTTTATTTTTTTCAATTTTGGTAATTTTTCAGGATGGTTCATGCTATGGGGTTATGAAGTGGTATGATATCCTAATGTGTTCTAGGTAAAAGATAATAATTAAATAACAAAAATTTTATAGATGGATAAACTTCATTTTTACTTTTTATATATGAAATGTTGTATACAAGGAGGTTTTTAAGAATTTGTAACTTTAATATATAAATTGTACTTGATATTATTCTAGTGTTAATCGGTTATTTTACAAGTACTGTATGGAATAATGAGAGTTTAGGTTTAAGCATATCAATCCTTATTTCAATTGCATATTTGTATGGTCATAATGTTATTATAATAAGTGAACAACAACATTAAAAAAAAATAAACATCATATTTCCTTTTTATATATTAAATTTAATAACATTAATGATTTTTATATAAGATAGAATTAAATTTATATTTCAAATAGTTAGTGCGCGGATCACATGAGTATCATACTTGACTAATAAAACTGAAACTATGGGTTTGTTATTTAAAAATTATTTTTAGATCCATTTTTTAAAAATTATTTTATGTATTTATAAATACTTGAATAATTAAGGATAAAAATAAATACTTTAATAATTAGGGTTAGGTTATGGACTGGGCTATGCTATGGATTTTTTTTGGGACAATTAAATTAATTGTGTAGTCTGATTTTAATGTGTGGGTATATATCTATTTATACAATTATTTTTGTATTTATTAATTTATTATTTGTTTGATTTTTTGTATTATTATGTGTGTGCGCGCGTGATTAATATTTTTTATATCAATTTTATGTATGTGTATGTATACAATTATTATTCGTTTTTATATTTAATAATTTATATTTTATATATATCGAATATAAAATTGATATATAAATAGAATAGTATATTTATATTTTATATATAAATACAGAAAATATATATATATATATATATATATATATATATATATATATATATATATATAAACAAACTATGCTCATATATTGATTTTTTTTCATAAATTTATTTATTTTTTAATGCATGAATGTTCTTTTTTATCTGAATAATTGTGTGTTATAAAATATGATCCAAGATTACCATCCAAGTTTCAAAGATATGGTAGTTTCTTGTGATGTTATCGATGACTATAAACAAGAGTCAATGACAAACTTTATCACACGTTGGGCTCTTTTTAAAGAAATCGGTCTTTAACCATGGTTAGTTATATGTGGCTATATCTATCTAGGGTGAGTAGTCGACATGGACTTAAAATCTTGATATGTAGTGATTCTCAACAATGTTGTAATTTTACTACAGATGTTGTTTATCATGAAGTGTTTAACAATTTTTACACAATATGAAATATGTTATTCATGATCAAATGTCTTATATTTCTTATTTATTATTTCTATAAAATTTATTATATTTTGTATACTTCACTTTTTTTTAAAGCTAAATTCAGTATTCAGTAATAATAAAATTTTAAATGTTTTTTTCCATGCACCGCACATGTCAAATACTAGTTATTATTATTAGAGTAGACATGCTGCTAATGCTAGGCCGTATGTGTGTGTGTGTGTGTGTGTGTATATATATATATATATACATGAAAATAATTATAAATGGATCCGGAGCGGATCATGTTCAAGGCACCAAGATCGGACCTTGGTCGAGGTCGGCCTCCTTGGCCAAGGTCGGCCCTCGGCCGAGCTCGCCACTTGGCCAAGCCCCGTGCTCGGCCGAGTAGCGGGGTCTTCACGTTGTTTGGGTCTCGCGGTGTTTGTTGCGGTCCAAGGCGGTTGAGATAACCCCACCATTTTCTCCGAAGTAGTTGGGTGGGATTGAGTATAAAAAATACTCATTTATGTCCAATTGAGACACAATTTGTCCTTATCAATCACTTTGCCCGCACCCCAATCCATGTTTTACTTGGGACCATCCCCGCACCCCAACTCATCCTATATATATATATATATATATATATATATATATATATATATATATATATAGTCATGATTAGGTGTGGCATGGTCATTAGGTGTGGTCGTGCAGCCTACTTTCAGCCATTAGATCATATCAACGAGCAATATATATATATATATATATATGTTACAGAACACAACATTCTACGTACTAAAACGCACCAGAGGACATATAAAACACACCATTCCACGCAATATACCAAGACGTACTGAAACGCACCTATTCACTTAAAATTCATCAATATACTTAATAAAACACATCATTCTACATATTAAAATGTACCACAACATGCCTCATGTCAGATTATAAGCATACACTATTTACACATATTAGAAAACATGTGCTAAAATATGCATCATTCTACGTATTAAAATGCACCAAAACGTTTGTTAAAATGCACCACAACGTGTGTTAAAATGCACCACAACGTGTGTTAAAATGCACAATTCCACTTATTAAAAATCCTCATCCTCAGATTATAAACATGCACTATTACACTTATTAGAAAACATGTGTTAAAATATATACCATTCAACGTATTAAAATGCACCAGACGACGGATTAAAACACACCATTCCACAACACAGTAACACATCATTCTACATATGAAAATGCACCAGCAGATAGATTAAAACACATCATTTCATAACACAGTTAATGCAACAACATACGTAATAAAACACACCACAGCATGTATTTAAACGCACCACACTATGTATTAAAATGGACCATTCCAATTCACGTAATATAAATACTAAAATTATCATAATAGCCCCACTTAAATATACGCGAATTTCAGTAGGATTAATGAAATTGGACGGTGCAGATTAGGTCGCAAGACCGCACTGGAGCTCGCCGCCGCATTTGAACGAATATATATATATATATGAAATTGGACGGTGCAGATTAGGCCGCATGACCGCACCGGAGCTCGCCGCCGCATTTGAACGAATAATATATATATATATATATATATATATATATATATATATATATATATATATATATATATATATTCAGGTGAGAACATTTCTTAACGTGAAAACATGTAGACTTCTTTAATAATGCACAGTAAGTTCTACATGAATGCATAATACTTACTCCAGCTCAGTGACTACTAAAGGAATGCAGCGTTCACTCATGTAGTATTTTCCGTGCATACATG
Organism: Ipomoea triloba; assembly: GCF_003576645.1. Lineage (NCBI taxonomy): Eukaryota > Viridiplantae > Streptophyta > Magnoliopsida > Solanales > Convolvulaceae > Ipomoea > Ipomoea triloba. The sequence continues at coordinate 9,830,187 of NC_044923.1, read as the reverse complement.
CGATCTGATCTCACGATCTTACCTCAAGTAATCACATAGGTAAGATCGTGAGATTAGATCTTGTGCATCCATGTAATAATTTAATGGTCTAGATTGATTTAAGATTCTAAGTTGAAGTGTATGCGAACAGTGATAAAATGTGTGCGAACGGTGATTAAGTGTGTGCGAACGGTGATTAAATGTGTGCGAACGGAGTTGGTATGTCAAACAATCTAGACCGTTAAAATTTTTAGATTGATGTACAAGATTTGATCTCAAAATATTTTAATGGTCCCGATTAATTAAGATTCCAAGTTGAAGTGTGCGAAGGGTGATTAAATGTGTGCGAACAGAGTATGTGTGTCAATCAATCTAGACCATTAAATAATATTACGTGGATGCACAAGATCTGGTCTCACGATCTTACCTAAACAAGTGATCTTATTGGAACCCTACCCTACCCTATATATATATATATATATGGGCTGGATCCAATGAGATTACCCTATAAGATGAGATCATGAGATCTCATCTTAGCCATCTATAAAATAGGAATGAATGGTTATGATTAATCCTAAAATATGAATTATCACAGGATAGAATTAAAAGAAAATGATAGAGTTGTAATTTGATTAGAATCTATAATAAAGAAAATTAATGGAACATAATAATTCTCATATATTAAGGAATTCTAATCAAGGTAATCCAATACAAGTTATGTTCGGATCTTTTTTTTGATTTTAACAATCAAACCGTAAGAAAAGAAGTAGAATTAGTCACAAACGTCCAAGAGTCCTCCATGGCCAATAGTAGATTTTGATTGGTTCTATCGGTGTATGCGTCCGTGTTTGCGAGTGTGTGCAAAACTCTAGGGATTGTGTGTTTGGGGTTGAAATAAATATGCAAATTACTGAATGCAATTTTGTGTACGTTCATGGAGTTCATCATGGGTGATTTTGAGATTTGGTTGGTTGGTCTGTGCGTTAATGGGTTAGGAGTGTGGGGGCGTGGGTGTGGTTGGTGGGAGTGCATTTGTTTAAGACGGTGTGTGCGGGCGTGAGTGTTAGCGTGTGCACAACTCTGACTACTGTGTGTGCGATTCAGTACTCTGGTGTGCGGTTTAGTACTCTGGTGTGTGCAAAGGTCTGATGAACGTTTTGAGCTTATTCCGCCACAGCACATCACTCCACGTTGGACACGGGATGTAATACCACAAACAAGATGTGATCCGTATGCGGCCACACAGGAGCAAGAACTACAAAACACACCTAAGAGTATGGAGGAAACCCTGGTAATAAATGTATTCTTCAAATGTTTGGGCTTAGCTAACGGAAGGGTTGAAAAGCTGCAGCAGTTTGCTCATACAGTAGAAGGCCTTGAAAACACAATCCGGAGACAAAGAAAATGGGGAGACCAGTCTTGAAAAACGTGCAATAATGGAAACATATTGTGGGATCCTGGCTTCGGAAAAAATTGTAGTGCACCCAAGTTCCAAAGAACAAAGGATTTGGCAAGCGAATAAAATCAAGAAAGGATATTGCTATCAAGGGGGTGAGAAAAAAAAAAGGCGCACGTGCAAAACATGTGGATTGGCAAACGAACATGATAGCTGAAACTGCCTAAAGAGAATGAAACGAAAATTGGGAGTTGCACCAAGAACCTGTAATTTTAATAACGCATAGATAGTGACCTTCGTCTCTTTTTTTTTATATCAGACATGAGGGGGGGACCCCTGGGGAACCGACACCTTAAGTTGGTTCCACCACTCTGCGCGAAGTCACGACGTGCGCAAAGTCCTCGAGGTAAGCTTCCTCGCTCACAAGGGGGCAAACATCTACTATCTTCCTCTCATCGTTCTGCATAGCTCCAAACGCTGCGAGGCGGTCGGCCACTTTGTTCTGTTCCCGATAGATCACTCGAAAAGAAACCTTCCAATCTCTGGTGAGCCACCATCTGATCTCGTCAATGCATTGGCGGATAGGTCCTCGACCATCCAAGTCTTCTTGAATCCACTGGATTATAGTTTTGGCGTCCGATTGAACCTCTAAGTCACGAACGCCTCCATCGCCACCTTCGTCTCTTTTAATTAAACATTTGTCTTTATATTGTTATCATCTTGGTTGAGCCGTTACAGATTTTGATGAATGTTTTTTCACGATTGTACTTGTTTATATAGTTACTTGCCACTTATGAACAGCGTGTGCACACGCTAGTTGATCTATGTGCGTTTCACTGGACCTAGAGTATAGCGTGTGCGTTGAAGGTTATCGGAGGGTGCATTTTACTGACACGTAGCTTGATTTAATGCAATGTGTAGGTGTATTTGACGTTTGTAACACGAGAAACTAAGGCAATAAATAAATATAGAAGATCGAGTATGTAGTATTATGCTCGTATAAAGAGTGTATAACCACCCTAAGAACCCACAATCAATAGTTAGTATTTAATGGGTATAAAATGATAATGTGTGCATGGGAAGTATTCTAGTGCGTGTGTGTGTAGACACTACTGAGGATGAGTGCGTTTCGCTGAAAAGCGTGTGCACATGCTAGTTGAGCTATATGCGTTTCACTGGACGTAGAGTATAGTGTGTGCGTTGATGGTTATCGGAGTGTGCATTATACTGACACAGAGCTTGATTTAATGCAATGTGTGTGTACGTGAATTTGATCTGTGAGACGTGTGCAAAATGATGTATTAATTTGTTTGTACAATGGGTTCTTATGTCGGGCGTGTGCATTAGGAGTGGGGGAGTGTGCAAATGTGTGCAGTCGCACGGGATAGGGCATGGAGGATGTGAGATTTATTTTATGCAAAGACTATCACACATACATGCACATGGCTAACGAAAATATCAATTCACTTGATGATTTAAAAATCATAATGCTAGAGCGGTTATTTTATTCAACGGTTAAAAAAAACATTTTGTTTACAATAGCGGTTCAAGTGAAAAAAAAATGAAATTACAACTCTATATTCTACATTTTGGGACAATTCTGACTGTGGTGGTGAGCTAACTGGTTGCACGTTCAACACACGGTTTTTGCACTTACGTTTCTTCGAGCAGTTAGTTCCTTTGCTGATTTCAGGCTCTTACCTGAGCCCGCCCTTGTTATTGCCTGCACATACAAACATTTCAGCTAATTGGGCACAATTGCACGCACACAAAATTGATACGCACACACCTAAATATGCACATGTAATATTATATGCACAGCAATATTTAATTATGATTAGAGAGCATCATATCTCAAACATTACCACACTTATTTCCTAATATAATCTCAATCATGCACACACTCCACCACTACGTGTACGCACATACTTCAAAACTAAAATGCATACACTAAAATATGATGTTAGACTACGCACACACGCCAAGACTGACCCGCACACAGTGAAAATGATCAACATCACACTTATTTCCTATATCCATGCACACACTCCACCACTCTTACACACACACCCCAACACGAAAAGAAATATTTCTAATACATCACAAAAAAAAATTCCCACTACAAAAACCCCATACAAGAAACAATAACAGTCCTACCATTCTACCATTCACACGCAAACCCAAAAAACATATTCTTATGGTTTAAAGAAATATAATTTGTATAAAATATTAAACTTTTTTAAAGTGTAAAAGTTATATACATCCACCGCACACACCGTGCAACTTAAATGCAAAGTCCAACAAAAACACAAATGCACACACTGTTTATTAAAGTTGCACATACGGGGAACCCTCCTCCCCCCATGTACACCCATCGACAACAAACACCAAGAAACATATAAAAATACACACTAAAAAGGCAAGCACGCACACATAAATACACCACCCCACCTATCACTACGAAACACACACGACATGACAACGGAAGCCTAGATCACACATGTTCTATCCAAAACAACAACGCACATACCGCATGCCAAAAATGCAATCACTGAAAGAATATAGAATCACCGGTGATAATCAACAAAATAACAAACCCGCCAACAATACACAACAACTCACCCCAAAAAACACGAAACAATACCACTCCACGTATACCGCCACCATCGCCAACTAGCCCCACCAAACTCCTTAGGCGTTAGCAATGAAGTTACATTTGCCTCTATCCGTCTCCAGTTCTCCACATGCAATTATACATTGGACAGTTTCATAGCACATCAGCAACTTTACCTAAGTTTATTCTAATAAAAGCTAAAACTAGTAAAATGTCCCTGACTTATAACAAAAATACGAGCATCGGATTTCTCTCCCATCATATGAAAAATTGGGCATTTAAGTTCTGAATCATATTTTCCCCTTTCCTTTTTTCTTAGAATTTTGAAGGTGAGCATTTCTCGTCTACCTTTATTTTATTTCCTATGATTCTATCATTATGTATCTACACAAATCCATAATTAAAAAGGGAATCTAACATCCTAATCTGTGATATCTTCCATTATTTTATTTCCTATGATTCTATCATTATGTATCTACACAAATCCATAATTAAAAAGGGAATCTAACATCCTAATCTGTGATATCTTCCATTACATGTTTCTCTTCACTCAACACAGCATACAGTATATGAATATCAAAACTATAAATATATCCCCACAACTCCTCAACTGGTCGACAACCCACCCCAAAAAAAAACACGAAACAATACCACTCCGCGCGCATCGCCTCCATCGCCACCTAGCCCCACCCAACTCGGCCAGAAAAAAACAACAAAATATATAACCCAAGCGCCCATCGGCACGACAAAATCAGAGAAAGTTAGTGTTGAGATTGCAAAAACCAAACCCCCTTACCCAAAAAGTAACAATAATATATAAAAATTTTGAAATACTACTCAAAATAAAATTAGATGGTGATGATGATGATTTGATTTTCATTATAGAGAAGTAATCTGAAAAGAAAAGGAATAAAAGATTGAATCTTGAAATTCAGTGAACTACATACCTTGGAACTAGGATCTCTTGTTCTATTTCGAAAGCTATTGCGGACAGGCCAGAGAAAGACGGGTCAAACGATGTCCATAATGGGTTTAACGACGATGAGGGTTGGCTGGGAAAGCATCAATCTCGGTGGTTTCCGATGACAGATGGCGTGAAGCAGAGTTTGGGGTGGTGGACTTGAAGGGATGAGAAGGAAATAAACGCAATATACACAGGATGCGAAATTCTAAAGATGCACAAACTCAGTGAAATTACATAGATGCTCTCATTCTAATTAATTTTAGGGCCCAAATAAAAAATATATATTAATCTCAATCATCCCACAAAAAAAAAAAAAAAAAAA
>NC_044923.1:9814667-9824838 GCF_003576645.1 Ipomoea triloba | reverse complement strand
AAAAAAAAAAAAAAAAAAAACGATCAAGATCTAATCTCACAGTCTCATCTAACTAGGGTGGTCTCACTGGATCCATATATATATATATATATATATATATATATATATATAGTTTCTTTCCATCACTATAATCAAGAATGTTTGACACAATTAAAGTATTCTGACGAAACAACATCAATGTTGTCAGAATACTTTTTTTGGGGTCAAAATAGTATTGTGAACAGCTCGCCACATCAACTGCAAGTTTCTATTCATCTCCCAGAGTCCCAGTGCTCTCTTAATTTCCCTCGTGTCTTTGGTAACCAGGGACGAACCAGAAAATTGATTGAGTGGATAAAATTTAAATTATGTTAAAAATGTCAATGATGTTGAGATTTTGGTGCCCGTTGGCTATTAGCCTGCCCGATGGACATTGCAAGTAATTGAAAAGAAACAGAGAGACAGGAAATAGGGAGAGAGAGAATATTTCATTAGCCTGACTTTGTATATATAATACTGAATCATAACGGAAACATAATGAAGACATAAATATGTCTGTTACATAATAATTCCTAATAATGTCCACTAAATACAAATATTTATAACACTCCCCCTTGGACATTATTTGTCTACGATCTTGCTTCGTTAAAAACTTCACTAGGAAAACCACGTGGGAAAAACCTAGTTGAATTTAATTAACATATGCATGCCTCGTTAAAAACTTCACTAGGAAAACCACGTGGGAAAAACCTAGTTGAAAAAAAGAGTACATGATATTTATAAACTCATTTATATATAGTCCTGGTTTCCTCATTAAAAACCTTACACTAAGAAAACCCAGTGGGAAAAAACTTAGTTAAGGGAAAAAGTACAACCATAACTTGTTGCGTTTAATCTTCAGGATTCGCAAGAGTTGGTGGTCTTCTGGACCAATAATCTCTGTGTATGTTGTTGCTCCCCGTGAAGACAACATCCTTCCTGATTGCCTCGTTAAAAACCTTAACTTTAGAAAACCCGATGGGAAAAAACTTAGTTAAGGGAAAAAGAGTACAATCATAAGCCTTCAGGGCATAATCTTCAGGATTTCGGGGTTCGTCTATTTAAGTATTTATTTGCAACTTTCTCCCCGTTTATTATATTATACTCATGCCTCGTTAAAAACCACACTAGAAAAACCCAATGGGAAAAATCTAGTGAGGAAAAGAGTACATGGTATATAGATTGCAAAAGAGTACAATTGTTGGTCCTTTTAGGACCCACCCAATCTTTAGGATTGATTTAAGTAAATGTAGTCCACATCTCCCCCTGAACATAACAATCTTCGATTTCTACATTGCTTAAAATAGAATAACTGTTTCAAAAGGAACGTAGAGGAGATGATATGGCAATCTTCAGGATTGTCACTATAAGTTAACATTTTATACAATGATCTCGCGACTCTTCTGGAGCCTATGTAGGTTGAATATAGTCAATATTCATTAACCATACCTACTTAAAAACACACTTTTATTGTCCTCCCATAAAATAATAATGAAGAAATGGACTCCAGGTCCTAAAGTGTCCTCAGTATCAATTTTGAGTCTAAACGGTTCCTTATCTTCTTCAAGAGATATAACCATTAGTGTGATGAGTCAATATGAAATGCGTTAAAGACATCTTTCTAAAAAAAATAGACTGATTGATGTATATAACTTTCAAGGGAATACTCGATTTGCAAGTCGAGATAATACTTGGTTTTCCAAGTCCTTTAAGTTCTAAAATTCGTTTTTGGAGCTAATACCATTAAGCTCTTTATGATTCAATAAGAACTACGGTATATTTTGATTTTTACATTTTCCTACTTCATGAGGAAATTACTCAGTTAATTGCTTTACTATTAAGTAAAGGCTTTGTATTTCAACAACAAACATGTTGTAATTATAAATCCATCAAGGATCAAATTTAGTAATACTATGCTCATTTACAATTCAATAAAGAACACTTATGGTACATATTATCCATTTCATTTCATGGATTTCTCGGCATTTAAATTTGGATATATCTCCCCCTAATGCCGTGAAACAGATCTTCAGTATGCAGTCAGCGTATCTATTGATTCCCTATCATGGGCTCTATGTAAACAGACGGAGTGTTATAGCCCATAAAGATACGCAATGGTGGTGATAATAATTGGACTGCACACTAAAAAAAAAGGAACGCAAAATGGAAATGTGTACACGTACTAGGTTGATGGGGGATTTATATTAATATGCAGTGAGTTAGATTTGAATATGTCAAGTATGATGTCCCCCAAAAGGATATCAATACTTGTGTGGGTCTTGGCATAACTTTTATGGCACACCAAATAATCATAAGCATGGTATGTTTCTTCAAAAAGTGCCAGAATAGCTTTAATAAAATTAAAGCAAAGAATATCAAATAATTGTAATGGCAGGGTTTGGCACGCACGTGAACAGTGCCTTTTATATCCACACGTGAAACATACTTTGCTGCTAGGCCAAAAGTTATATGAAGTTGTCCTTGACTAGTTGAATAACTTAAGTTTGGGACACAATTGTGTATAGCTGATTAAGTCAATTGCTGACGGAAAACCTTGAAATCTAAAGTTAAATCAGCCAAATTGTGACTTAGAAAAGATCAATGATATTTGTAGTCAAAGCAATCCTTCAGGGATTTTTATAGGGCTATCGACAGGATATGGGATTGAAATAAATATCAATTTCAAGGGCCTACGTTAAAGACGTGCTCCCGTCCAAAATAAAATTGGTAAATTCATATTTTGGTAACAACCAAGATCTAGATTTTTCAAATATATATATATATACTATGGCTGGCTAAAAACGAGAGTCCACTTATTATTTGCATAAAGAAACTATATATTATGCAAATGTGACAGAATTTACATATGAACTCATAAAATCATGTCAACCATATAAATTGCACAAACTAGCAATTTAATTTCGGAGCATAAATAGTAAATTCAAATAATAATTTGAATGGTATTTTGAAAACAATATAGTTCTCAAAAAAAAATTGCTGGCCCAAATCAATGTATACATGTGAATTAATATATCACACAAAAAAATAGCTCATTGAAATAAATATGGTCCAATTTAAGATGAGGTGGTCCAATTAAATAATATATCAAATAGACCCATAATTGATGTATTTTCTTAAATAAAATAGCCCAAAAGAAGTTAGGTTCAAAGACTAGTGTGAGAAAATGTGGTAGAGAGAGAAAGAAGATTCGAGAATGATTGAGAACTCTGCTCCCTGGCACTCCCAAGAAGACGAAGACCTGCTGACAAGAAGCAAGAAGAAGACGAAAACCTCCCAAGAAACAAGGGAGGAAGGTCCCCCCAGGGTTGAGGAAATGGAAGGCATTGAATCAAACCCAGGAGATAAATCACCACCATGCATGGAAGAACAGAGACTCTCATACAGTGAGATGGTCACCGGATGGGGAAGAAATGATACCACTGAAGAAGATGACGTCTCGGATGATGATGAACAAGGAGACAAGTGCGACGACCCTAGATGCCCAAAAATCCTCCTAACCAAGGAAGAAAAACGCAACTTGAGAAGGCCATGGAGGCAATCACTCATCGTAAAGGTACTAGGAAGAAAAGTGGGATACAACTACCTCCATAACAGATTAAAAGCAATGTGGAGACCCAAAGCAAGAATGGAACTCATCGCCCTTGAAAATGACTACTTCTAGATGCCCAAAAATCCTCCTAACCAAGGAAGAAAAACGCACTAGATGCCCAAAAATCCTCCTAACCAAGGAAGAAAAACGCAACTTGAGAAGGCCATGGAGGCAATCACTCATCGTAAAGGTAAACTTGAGAAGGCCATGGAGGCAATCACTCATCGTAAAGGTACTAGGAAGAAAAGTGGGATACAACTACCTCCATAACAGATTAAAAGCAATGTGGAAACCCAAAGCAAGAATGGAACTCATCGCCCTTGAAAATTACTACTTCATAGTCAGGTTCGGATCAGTTGATGATTATGAGTTCGCCAAGTATGGGGGGCCATGGATGGTAATGGATCATTATCTCATTGTCAAAAAATGGAAGCCAAATTTTGATCCTTGGAATGAGAACACTGAAAATATTTTGGTCTGGGTCAGATTCCCCACACTGTCAATTGAATACTATACCCATGGATTCCTTGAGAAGATTGGAAACAAAATAGGAAAAACTATCAAGATGGATTATGCGACAAGCCTTGTTTCAAGGGGAAAATTTGCTAGACTCTGTGTGGAGGTTGATATACTAAGCCCCTGCTCTCCAAATTTGATCTAACTGATAAAGTCTGCAAAATTGAATATGAAGGCCTTTATCTGGTCTGCTTCAAATGTGGGAAATACGGACACAGAGATGAAGGTTGCCCAATGAATATCCCGGAGAAAGGCGAAGAGGGAGAACAGTCGTCGACGGAGGATGGGGATAACGGGAGGACAAGCACGTTAGAGACAAACTGAGTGGAGTGTCTGACAAAGCACGTGAGACAAGCACCGGAAATGACAGAGTCGTTTGGTCCATGGATGCTGGCAGCGAGAAACCCAAGGCGTGGCAGAGGAGGGTATGGGAAAAGTATGGGGAATGGCAGAGGAGAAACTCAAAAAAGTGACAACTCTGACAAAAGCAAAGCTAACACACCACAACCAAAACCAAAAGACAACCACGGGAACTCAAGATTTTATGTTTTAGAAATTGAAGGGGAAAATGATGATGAAACCCAAGACAATATGGAAATACCCATTGAGAACGGCCCAAGTGCTAGTGGAAAACTACCAAGCAAAGGAAAAAGACCCATCTATCAAATTAACGAAAAACAACTAAGAACAAGTACACCACAGGGAGATGAAATGAGGAAAAATCAGTCAGACTCCACAGAGAAGTAGAACAAAACAGAGGGAAGCACAAGTCGAAGTAAAAAAGCAACAGCACAGGAAGAACACACCGTGGTCTGGGGTAGTAATAAGAACGGGAATCACACGAGTAACACAATCATATGCCACAACAACGACGAATCGCTCATTGTTTTCCATATAAATGAAGATGGTGAACATCATGGTGACCCCCCTGACGCCATGCATGTTATTATGGATGAGGATCTCCCTTCTGCGAGTAATGGTGACCCCATCGTATCCTCCCCGGAGGATGCGATGGAGGTCTGAGCGGTTTGGCTGGCACATTTTTGTGTTTCTTCTTTCTCCCGTTGTGTGTGTCTTTCCCCTTTTTTTTGTCTGTCTTTATGACGATTATTAGTTGGAACTGCCAAGGGGCAGCGTCTAAGTCCTTCCTTAGAGCTGCCAAACACATTATTGCTACTTACAAACCAAAGCTTATGTGTCTTCTTGAACCAAAAATATCAGGCAGTGAAGCAGACAAAGTTTGCAGGAAGCTAGCTTTGGACCAATGGATGCGGATTGAAGCTCTAGGATTCAGTGGTGGTATCTGGATTATGTGGAACGAATGTTGGATAGTGGACATTCGTTTAACCCATCCACAGTTCGCGTTGGTGGATATCATTTATGAGAGTAACAGAAAATGGAATCTGGCATGCGTCTACGGAAGCCCTTCATTACACCTCAGGAACAGACTTTGGGAGAACCTTGGAAGAGTTCAAGGAAGTATTGAGGGACCTTGGATGGCAATTGGTGACTTCAATTCAATTACATGTGCAGAAGAGGTCAGTAATCCAGATACATTTGCGGCTAATAGATGCACCAAATTCAAAGCTTGGCTTGATAGAGAAGGAATGGTGGACATAGGATTCTCTGGCCCCAAGTTTACATGGACAAGAGGCAAAAACTCAGAGCACTTTAGGGGTGCTAGACTTGATAGAGCAGTTTGTTCTCCAGAATAGATTGACCGCTTCCCGGAAACTCATGTCCAACATGTTGTCTCATCCCACTCTGATCATTTACCCCTATGCATCAGACTGGAAAATCCCAGGAAAAATTACAGAAAAGATAGGTTCATGTTCAATGCTGCCTGGACTATCCACGAGAAATTTGAGCACAATGTGGCTATAAATTGGAAGGATGATGACGACCTTAATAAGAACCTAAGCAGGACAGCATCGACGGTGATCAATTGGAGCAAAAATGAACTTGGAGCTACTAACAAAAGAAAACAAAAGAATTGAAGCTCGCCTTGAAGGTATTAAAAGAGCCCGTGGTAATAGGAGAAGTAAGGGCCTCATAAAATTAGAAGCAAAGTTGAAAAAAGAATTGGATGATGTGCTCCATGAGGAAGAACTTTACTGGTTCCAAAGATCTAGGGAACAATGGATCTCGTCGGGCGATAGGAATACAAAGTTCTACCACACGGCGACCAAAATTAAAAGGGCCCGACACAAGTGCTTTAATCTGTTAACAAATGACGGCGAAGCAATTATTGATGAAAGCCAGCAGAAACAAGTGATTAGAGACTATTATGTTACCTTGTTTAAACAAGAACAGCAGGAGCTTCAAATTGATTGCCCAAGGAACCAGTTCCCTAAGCTAACAGAAGATGAGTGGAGCTACATTTACAGGGATTGCACAGAAGATGAAGTTAAAAAAGCAATTTTTGAGATGGAGCCTTACAAAGCACCGGGGCCGGACGGATTTCATGCTGGCTTCTTTCAGAAAGCTTGGAAGGTGGTGGGAAATCACCTCACGAAACAAACAAAAGATTTTTTAAAGATGGCATCATGCCGGAAGGTCTCAATGATACCCTGATTGCACTCATACCCAAGATTAAAAATCCGGAATACGTTACCCAGTTTCGTCCCATTAGTCTTTGCAATGTCTCTTACAAAGTGATCACCAAGGTCATCCTTAACAAAGTCAAGGAGGTTCTTAGGGAGGTTATCGGACCTGAACAAAGTAGCTTTGTTCCGGGAAGACAAATCACAGACAATATTGTGGCCTATCAAGAAATTATTCATTCTATGAGGAAGAAAACTGGAAGCAAAGCATATATGGCAATTAAGATTGATCTCGAAAAGGCGTATGACAGGATATCATGGAATTTCATTAAAGACACACTACGAGAAGTGGGATTCAAAGAGGAATGGGTTAATATAATAATGCAATGCATACAGACCACGAGACTTGCAATCCTTTGGAATGGGGAACAACTGGATTGGATCAAACCGGAAAGGGGGATCAGACAGGGCGACTCTATATCCCCTTATATTTTTGTCCTATGTATGGAACAGCTAAGCCACATAATCAAAGAAGATGTTGTGAAAGGCAATTGGAAAGGAATTCAAACATCAAGGAATGGCCCTATTATCACGCATTTATTCTTTGCTAACGACTTGGTTTTGTTTGCAGAAGCCAACCAAGAGCAGGTGGAGATTATTCAAAAATGTTTAAACCAATTCTGTAAAGCCTCGGGGCAGAAAGTGAACCTCCAAAAGTCCCAAATTCTTTTCTCCAAAAATGCTGATGAGAAGGAAGCTAGTATAATCTCAGAGAAGATCAGCATAAGCCAGATGAAGGATCTTGGAAGATACCTGGGAGTATCCACGGAAGGGTCTCCAAAGATCATTTCAACCATGTCCTGGACCGGATAAATGCTAGGCTGGAAGGATGGAAGGCGAAAATGCTCATGTTTGCAGGGAGAAGAATTCTGGCTCAAAGTGTCCTAAGTACTATTCCTTACTACACCATGCAATCCACTTAGCTGCCCACAGGAGTTTGCGAGGACATCGAACGCAAATTGAGAAATTTTATATGGAATGGGGGACAAGGTGATAATCGAATACACTTGACCAATTGGAACACGATCACCAAACCCAATGATAAAGGTGGGCTGGGAATAAGACACATGAGAGAAATGAACATGGTATTTATGGCGAAGCTCGGCTGGAGATTGCAAAAGGAAAAAGATTCCCTCTAGGCTAAAGTTGTTAACTGCAAATATAACAAGTATGAAAGACCAGTTGAAGAATGGAATGAAGGACATGGATGTTCGAATGTGTGGAAAGGGATTGTGAGGAGCAGAAATCTGATTCCGAAGGGAAACAGCAGTAACATATCCCCTAGCAACACCACGGCAAATGGAAGCCAATTAAACAGGGAAGTAGCTGTGAAATTCACTGTTACTTCAGCATATGAGGCAACGGTGGAGGAGATGAGCATTATTGATGGAGATTGGAAACTAATCTGGAAGTTAAAAATCCCAAGTAGAATCAGTGCATTCCTTTGGCTTGTGAAACATGGTAGAATTATGACCAATGTTGAGAGATGTAGAAGAGGTCTGGATACAGATGATACTTGTAGGACCTGCTAGGAGAGACATGAGGATATGAATCACATCTTTAGAACGTGTCGTGCAGCAGAAGAAATTTGGAAGAGCCTCATTCCTAGAAATGAAAGAAATAGACTTAATGCTCAAAGATTTGATACATGGTTATCCACCAACATCCGAGGCAAAGTAAAGTCCAGAACCAATAGAGACTGGGCAATAACCTTTGCCCACGTTATGTGGTGGTTGTGGAAATGGCGTAATGAAGTTGCATTCGGGGGAAAGGAATGGGGTCTGCAACAAAGAGTTGAATGGATCAGACAACAAGAAATGGAAGCGAGAAATGCATTTGCGAAATCCCTTAGACCAGGAGGCTCCAAAGGAAATTATATTGAAAAGCAACTTAAATGGAGAGGAAAGTTGGGCACTGAACTGATCCTGAACGTTGATGGATGCTTTAGAGATGCGAATTTAAAAGTAGGAGGAGGTGCAATCCTCAGGGACAAGCATGGTACGTGGATTGCGGGATGCACTTTTTCTTTTGCTACCTCTAATGCAATGGAAGCTGAGACTAAAGCTCTGGAGATGGGTCTCGAATGGGTCCACAACAAATGCATTGAGAATCTGGAAATCCAGACCGATTGTGAAGAGTTGGCCAAAGCAATTAATGACAGAAGTTGGAGAGGGAGGCAAGAATGCAGAAGCATGGAGCAGTGCAAGAAACTTCTAGATAACTATCACTGTAGAAGACTTGTACATATCTACCGCGAACAAAATATGGTTGCGGATTTTTTGGCCGCTTTGGCAGCTAAGGGAAATGAGATTTGGGTGGAATATAATAATCCGCCTCCTAGCTGCGAGCAGCTTGTGCACAATGATGCGATGGGCGCAACTAGTGTGCGTCTCATCCTTGAGACGGAGTAACCTTTTTTTGTTTTTGTCTCCGTCTTGGGTACCCCCTGTATTCCAAAAATAAAAAATAAAATACCCCAACATCCCATCAAGTATATTTCAGCATATGGTAATCTTGGTCTTGGCTGAAATTGGCCAAACTCAGCCCAAGAAAACATATTATCAGATGCCAAATGTCTGACAAAAAAACTTAGCAGTCAGTGGCGAAGGCAGACAAAACCCTAGTTGCCGTTAAATTAATCTGTAATAGCCAAAACGAGTGAGAGAGGGAGAGATGCGCGGAGGCAGAGAAACCATCAGGGCCGGAGCCGCATCGCTAGTCGTCGGTCGCCGGTCGCCGTTCACGGCTGAAGCCTCCATCACTGCTCTCGCCGTCACGGTCGAAGGTCTCCCACTGCGCGCTGGACTTCGTCGTCGGCATCGCTAACGAGGATCGATCGCGAGCCACAGTCGCACTCTGATACACTCGCGCATGCAGACAATGAGGGACGCCCTACTAGGAATAGAAGGCAAACCATCCTACCAGTGAAGCTACATGATTACATCTGTGAATGAAGGAAGAAGCATTCCTAATTATGCGGCCATGCAAAAGTGACCAGTTCTTTATTATTGTTATTTTTCTTCCTACATTCCTTACTTTCTTTATTCAATAATTATTAGTCTTGTAATGAATAAGTAAATAACGATAATTCAGGATCCAGACAGATTATTTAGGATCTGACAGTTACGGCTTGTACTGCAATAATATAAATAAGAGTATTCGCCAATGATACGGTACTCAAGCCAAGACCCTAACTCCACCACAAAAGCTAGCTCATGAGTGGAGGTTTGACCACACCTCCCTCATAGGCCATGCCTTTTTCTCTCAACGAGAGCACCAAATGTTGGGAATGCATTCTAGTCGGCAAAAGTATACACTTTAGAGGGTGGATAACCTCCAGAATGAAGAAATTTAGGTAAGGGAAGAGATTAAGACAAGGAAGAAGTTTTGGAATAATTCTCTGGATGATCCTTCACTCTCCAGA
>NC_044923.1:9695312-9814642 GCF_003576645.1 Ipomoea triloba | reverse complement strand
TTACTTTCTTTATTCAATAATTATTAGTCTTGTAATGAATAAGTAAACAACGATAATTCAGGATCCAGACAGATTATTTAGGATCTGACAGTTACGGCTTGTACTGCAATAATATAAATAAGAGTATTTCTGGAGAGTGAAGGATCATCCAGAGAATTATTCCAAAACTTCTTCCTTGTCTTAATCTCTTCCCTTACCTAAATTTCTTCATTCTGGAGGTTATCCACCCTCTAAAGTGGTATACTTTTGCCGACTAGAATTGCATTCCCAACATTTGGTGCTCTCGTTGAGAGAAAAAGGCATGGCCTATGAGGGAGTGTGGTCAAACCTCCACTCATGAGCTAGCTTTTGTGGTGGAGTTAGGGTCTTGGCTTGAGTACCGTATCATTGGCGCTTTCATTGAGAGGCCGGAGTGTGGTGGGAAAGGGCTACCTGGAAGAGGGCTACCCGGTGCTTGATAAGGTTCAAAGGGAACCGAGAAGAGTCCGGAGTGAAAGCTATCCAGAGTGAAGTCATCCACTCTTCCGGTGCCGGCCTAGCGGAGGGGGCGACCTAGAAAAGGGCTACCTGGTGCTTGATAAGGTCCAGAGTGAAGCCATCCAAAGGGGAAAAGGGCTACCTGGTGCCGAGAAGAGTCCGGAGTGTGAGCCGTCTAGAGTAAGCCGCCGCGGACGTCGGCTTCTCAAGGGGTGGGCAATGATACGATCCCACATCGGCTCCACAAGAGATTGTGGAGTGGTACTTAAGTTGGGGTCAAACCTCCACTCATGAGCTAGCTTTTGTGGTGGAGTTAGGGTCTTGGCTTGAGTACCGTATCACACTCTGCTGGAGCGCAATCTGTCAGAGTTCCACGTCACGGTCCTTCTACCGGAGCACCGCGTCTACACCAAGGCAAGAACGTCGTCGAACCGCCGAGCCTCACTGGCCGATTCGCGAGGCCCGAGCAGTGCCGCCGTCGAAGCCGGGAAACCACCATCGCCAGAACACAAATCGAAGACGAAAAAATGGTGGCAGATCGGTTCAAAAAAAATGGTGGGGTGATTTTCGTTTCAATTTTTAACGATAATCCATTCGATGGCGCAGACGAAGCCATCGGCGTGACGATCCCTTGCTGCCGCGCACGGCTGTTGCCGCCGCCAGGATGCCATCTCCATTGCAAAACAGAGACGCCAATTACCGCCATCGACGCTGCTCGAAGCTACAGATTATCATCGCCATCACTGCCCGGCGCACAGACCATCGAGAGAGAGAAAGCAGAGGCAATCGAATGGAGAGAAAAAAACCGCCGGGCTATCTACCGCACTAGGTCGCAGGGTCGGCGAGCCGATCTCCCCCTGACGGAATCTCCACCGAAAAAAAAACGTCCACCAGCTATGGAATTAATAAAGAGTTCCGGTGGCAGTGCAAAGAAGAAGAAGGGAAAAGGTATTTTCGAAAAAAAAAATTTCCCTTGTTCTGGTTGAATTTTCAAAAAAAATTGTTTTTGCAATTTTTGACCAAAAGATTGTATGGAATCGGCATTTTGGGTATAAAATGAAAAATCTTGATGACGATTTTTCTTTTTGGAAAAAAAAGACAATTTTTAGGAGTTTATATGTTCTCTGAGCAAAAAAAAATTGATGGAGAAAAGGGAGATTTTGATCAAACAAAATTTCGTTTTTGTTTGTGGAAAAAAAAAATTCTATATATAATATGATACAATGTTCATAGAGGTATCAAAATACATGTCTAGAGATTTGAATAGCATGTATAATATTGCATAAAGGCTCTGAACAGATATTGTAGATAATATGCAGAAAAATACATATACGTATTGCATATTGAATAACAAAAGAAAATTACCATTCACCGGAGAAGTACTAAGCCCGGAGAAGTACTAAGTGTGCTGATAACGTGTTGAGATTTTGGTGCCCGTTGGCTATTAGCTCCTACCCGATGGACATTGCAAGTAATTGAAAAAAAAAAAAACAGAGACACAGGAAATAGGGAGAGAGAGAATATTTCATTAGCCTGACTCTGTACATATTACAAAGGATATATATAATACTGAATCATAACGGAAACATAATGAAGACATAAATATGTCTGTTACATAATAATTCCTAATAATGTCCACTAAATACAAATATTTATAACAAATGACAAAATATCAAACAATTATAATAAAGTTAAAATACAAAATACATTATAAATTACAATAGAATGTCTTTTAATAGATTACATGATAGTTAAGGTTGGAGCGAAAAATATACTTGAGTGAGGTGAAAATGTGAAAATATTTATGACAAAATATGAAACATAATCAATTTGATAAAATAATTTAAATAACACTATATTCATAAATACTTTTTAATTTTAATTTCTAAGGTAGACTAAAAAAGACATGCTTTCAAATATCAAGTTTGGAGTTCAACCAACTAAGCTATTCAAATTATTAACAATTTGAACATAAATATAAGTTTTATATACACTTTAATGCTATATATGTGTATATATCTATCTACTATACTAATAAGAGCCAAAGAGAGTTAGGCCTAAAATGGGTAGAAAAAATGGCGGTCAAATTATTAAATCAAATGGATGGTTCAGATGAATTATTTAATCAAATAGATGGTTAAGATAATTCAGATTAATATTATTAATAGAGATTACCTAATTTAACCTTACTTTTATGATTATCCGTTAAGTTTTCCGTTAAATATACTCTTTTCCGTTAACTTTTAACTTACCCATTAATTTTTATAAGAAAGATCTTAGGTTCGAACCTCATCTCAATCAAATTTGACATAATTAAGTTTCTCACTCTATTTACTCTTATTAAATTAAATAAATTAGTAGCTATACAACAAAAAATGATACATATGTATTTCTTTAATTTAGAATTATGTGTCTACAATACCTTTATTTGAAAATATTATTCATTATCAAAAAATTAAATTAAATAAGAGAAATAATTTCATTAGTTATATTGTCTTTATTTTCTCTCATGCAAAGATTCTTTACATTCAAATTTATCAATTGAATATTCATTACATTGTCCATTATCTTATTTTTACAATATCTTGTAATTAAATATCAAAGTTATATATTTATTTACCAAGTATTTTATTAATACTATGAAAAAAAATTTAAAATAATTTGAAGCTAATTATATTAACTACTTGGGGATTGGTCGACAAAGAGAGTACTCAAATAACCCAACAAATTGAAGCGGAATCGCTCTATTTTACTCTTATTGAATTAAATAAATTAGTAGTTACACCAAAAAATGATACATATGTATTTCTTTAATACCATGAAAAAAAATAAAAAAGAATAATTTGAAACCAATCATATTAACTCATTGGGGATTTAATTTGTTGACAATGAAAGTACTCAAATAACCCATTACCCAGCAAATTGAAGCGAGAAACTACCTTTTACAGCCCGTTTGGTTCGCTGGAAAATATTTGAAGGAAATGGAATTCAAATTCCATGTAAAACAAATTACCAAGAAAACAAATTCCACTGTTTGGTTGGTGGAAAAGAAATTTCTGGGAATATGAATTCATTGTTTGGTTAGATTTTGAAGGTTAAGGAATTATGAATATAAAGACCAATATGCCCTTAGAAATAATGATTTGGCTATATATACATGTGTAATTAATAAAGTTAGTTGAGGGTAAAATAGTCCAAAGCTTATACTTTCTTCCCACCTCCCTTGGAAAAAAAAATACCTAACTCTACTAAGGAATTTGTTTTCCTTCTTCTTTGGGAAGTCAAATTCCATGGAAATCATTTTCCATCCAACCAAACAACATAATCTTTCATTTTCCTCAACTTTTTGGAAACCATTTTCCATGGAATTGATTTTCCATCCAACCAAACATGCCATAATATCTTTGGAATATCTAATATTTTAAATTTTCAAATTTTTATTAATTTATTTAATCTTTTTTCTTAAAATATGAATTTCTTTATCCACAATAACTCATTCAACAATAATGGTTGAACCAAATGAACCCTAGGCAGAACACCTAAAGGAAAGTCCATATCTCTTATATCATAATCTCATTGCATGACGTTGTCATCTATGCTACCAACAATAACCGAATTGCAAATAACACACTACCAACAAAAAGGAAGAGAACAAATAATAAAGATGAAGACAATGACAATGTTACTCAAAAGAGAATTAAGAACACTTAGAAAAATTCAAATGAAAAGTTGTATTTATTTAGACTCTATTTTTAGGCCAAATATTTAGACTATCGATTTTACAAGGTTGCAAACATTTATTTTAGTAATAATTATAATGAATTTTCTATACTATCTTGGATTCATATGCTTTGAGTTAGATATTTAAATAAAAAAATTCGACATTCAGTTACACATGTATAAACTTCTCCTATATAATCTTGTATTGATATACTTTCAAATATTATTTAAATATAAACATTGGGCATTAACCCATACGCGCATTAACTAGTTATACTAATCCTCACCAAAAAAAAAAATTAACTAGTTATACTAATAAAAGCCAAAGAAATTTAGGTCTATAATGGGTAGAAAGAGCCAAAGAAAATTAAACCTATAATGGATAGAAAAAATGACGGTCAAATTATTAAATCAAATGGATGGTTCAGATTATTTAGATTTATATTTTTCCTTGAGATTTTCTAATTTATCATTAAAGTTGACATATTGTTGAACATATACTACGAATATGTTAGAGTATATATTATTCAAAAGTATCTCACTTTATTACTCTTATTAAATTAAATAAATTAATAGTTACAACAAAAAAAAAAAATTATGCATATGCATTTCTTTAATTTATAATTCAATGTCTACGGACTACAATGCATTTATTCAAAAAAAAATTCATTATCAAAAAATTTAAAAAGAGATATAATTTCATTAGTTATATTGTCTATATTTTATACAATGTGAAGATTTCTTACCTTGAAATTTATTAATTAATAATATTCACTACATTTTTCATTGTTTTCTTTTTAGGACTATCTTGTAATTAAATATCAATGGTATACTACAAAATAATGTTATATATTTATTTATCAAATATTATGTTAATAACATTGAAAAAAAATTTAAAAAAAAAACAATTTGAAGCCAATTATATTAACTACTTATATGGATGATTTGTTGACAAAGAAGACATTTAAATAACCCAATAAATTGATTTAAAATTCATTATTAAAAATGTCAATGTAGGGCAATAGAACATTGTGACACACTTGATGCATTGAAAATATGCTGAGACTACAACATTGCTGGAATCAATCTTTCAAATTCAAAAAATGAAAAATTTCAAAAATAACTACTTAATCTTGTATGTAAAATGCCTATTGTGCATTCTTTAAATATATTAAAACTAATATAAATTTACAATTCATTTCATTTTTTATAATCAGCCTGTTTGGATTAAAGACAAAATCAACATCAATCTTGATAACATAAATAATTGGTATATAGGATGTAACCTGTTTAAAAATGTTTATTGACAAAGTAGCAAACTATTTAACTGCATGCATTTTGATGAAAAGGTAGCTGGGTACTCCAAAATTAGTATCAAATCAAAAAAAAAAAAAAAATCACACACACAAAATCAAGTACTATACTCATTCATACTAATCTCGTATTAATATACTTTGAAATACTTATTTAAAAATAAATATTGGGCATTATCTCATCCGCACAATGCGCATGAAAACTAGTGCATACATATATATAAAGGGGCAGCTGCCCCCATACTAGCTCCGTCTCTGTTGGTAACCCTTGGTGGCTTGGTTATCTCTGTTGGTAACCCTTGATTTGCTATTTTATAACAATAAGTTTAGTTGTATATTTGACATTTTCTCTAATAATAATAATAATATACTGAATAAATATGCATGCAAGAGTAGGAACATATATATATATATATTGTCATGGCAAACTCAACCGGTCACAAAGATGAAGCTTATCATAAGAGACCAAAGATCAAATCTCACTAATAATAGTAGGCAAAAAGTCTAACATTTGTTGATCAACTAAGTCACATTTCTACCTTTTTCTCACGATAAATATGTATATTCTGCAATTAGTTGATAATTACAATTCATTACTCATCAATGCTGCAAATTTTTTTTGTTTTTAATCACAAGAAAGCCACCAAATAGCCAACTTGATTGCCTTATTATGCAATGCAGTCACAAGAAAGCCACCAAAACTTCATTCATTCAACATTTGAAAGTAAGATCTGTACCGCTGAGCCAATCCAAACATACCGAGTGTGCCTCCTGTGTGAAGCATCACAGCCTTCGCACCTTCCTCGCGACTAAATTGCATTCCCAGTTCCCAAGCAGCGAGAGTGTATACAGGATCAACAAGAACACCAGTATCCCGAGCAATTCTTTGGCATTTCTCAACTTCACCTTTCAACGCTTTGCCAAATCTGTCTAAACAGGAACAGGACAAGCAACAGATTCATTACTTAAAACGCCCATACAGTGATCCGAGCTCCAATGCATTTAAAAATGACTATTGCTACAGGTTACTAGAAAATCAAGCAAAAAATTTTCCAGAAAGGATTCAATTACTTTCTTGGTAAGCTGCGTTCTACCCAGTGCACAACTCCACGTCCTTTGCTCAACAATTGGTCAAGATCGGGGAGATTAAAACTCACACGAAACTCAGAAATTAGACTTTTCTCCTTTTGTCTATATCCCTCAATAGTGTCAGCCAGCATAACTGCAGTGACTTTCCATGGGAGCCTGAAAAAGCAACACATCAAAGCTAAATATACAAAAAAGATGCAGATACAAACTATTTTTGAAAGGTCACAATTTGACCCAATTTAAAATACAAGGGTTAAGGTTAAGGTGATGTAAGATGTTAAAGAGTCTTACACTGAAAATATAAGAGAGAATATATGGGTTTATAAGGCCATGAATTAGATTAGCTAATTTATTATATTCAGTGTTTCAGTGTGATTTGGCCCATGTGCATTATAGCCCAGTTAAGTGACCCTAACCCAATCTTGGATTATACCACGGTAGGTTTTAGGGGAGGGTGCAATCCCAAGCCTGCTTGTTTGGTCCACTTTGGTGGCGTCCATAGCGGTTGTCCACTTGAGAGGGAGTGCATTAAAGATGCAAATACAAACTGTTATGGAATATATAAATAATATGGAATCTATCTTATATTAGGCATCTTGGAGATTTAGGTTTTGAGTAGATAGTCATACGGAAACCTGTTTCCTTATTAGAGTCTTCTAACAAGTATATATAGGGCTGTATTCTCTTTTCTCAGACAGAATACAATAAACAACTTGTTCAGAAATTCTCTCTTTACTTTCGTAACACAAACAAATAAATAAAAGACACTCACCCTAGGCAAACAGCTCCAAGTCCTAAACCAATGGCAGTAGTACCTGTACCAGCATCTACAATAACCTTAAGTGCCTGATTTCTTCCAAATAAATGTTCCTGAGACAAGTATTCCACAAGCCGTATGGCACCTGAAATGAGCATTTTGTCATAAACATCTGAGAGAATCAACATCATGTTAGACATTATTTGTTTCAAATGGAACTCAGTCTAATCGCATAGGAGCCATGTAACATAGTAAATCTGTTAACTGATAAGTTACCTAGTAATCCTACAGCATCTCCAGCACCTTCATTAATAATTACCACCTTCTTTTCACTTTCTGCATATGTACGAGTAGCCACTTGCACAGACTGTTCACCGAATCCTTGATTAGAGAAAGAAGCCTCCAGAAGTTCACCAAGTGAGACAATTGACCCATCACTGCCTGCCACCTTATTGGCATGCATTGCGAGCATTTCTTCTCTCTTGGCATATAGAGATCTTGGGACATATCTAACATTGCCATACATTGTGGAAATTAAATTGTAGCCAGTGAGAGTTTCAGGCTGTTCACCACGAAGAAGTAAATGTGACTTCAGTCCCCTCTCTGCACATGATACAGCTGCATTACAGAAAAAAAAATTAAAGAAAAAGGAGGTTAAGAAGCATGCTCAAATAAAGACTCAACTAATGTGACCAATGCTGCAGAAGGCGCTAGGCGCTAATCGGGCGTTGGGGGGGCGCCTAGGGCCCTAAGCGGCCGCCTAATTTTTTATTTTTTTTTAAATCTACTCAAAACAATGTCGTTTTGAGCAAAAAAAAAAAAAAAAAAAAAAAAAGAAGTTCCGACCGATTAAAAACCGCCTACACCCCTTTTTGCCTAGTGCCTAGGCAGCCGCCTAGGCCGATTTTTACAACACTGAATATGACAAACAAAACCAATTAAAATGCCGTACATTGACTATTACATCACATACCAACAGCAGCTGCATGTGCACTTTGACAACCTCCACATGCAACCTAAAAATGTTGCAATCAGAACTTGTTTCATACTTTGGTCCCATCATTAAACTAAATTTCTGGAGATATTAGTTATTCAGATTTTCCTATTTTTATCAATCAATACTAATTTATCATGAATATTCTCATTTCTGTTTGTTAGGAGTCCCACATTAAAAATAATAGTAAGAGAGAACATATGGGTTTATAAAACCATGGGTTAGACTAGCTAATTGATTGGATTCAGTCTTTTAGTGTGGTTTGGCCCATGTGGATTATAGCCCAATCTTAGATTATAACACTGTTCAACCTTTTGCGTTGGCAAATCCTAAGCTCATTTGGAGCGTGATCTCACCAAACCAACCTCTATAGGTATGCCACAATCTCACCCAAGATATCAGAATCACCAATCACAACTCACTAGGCACTAGCACCACATTTCAAAGCTATTAAGTTGGTCCTTGGGTAGGAATCCCAAAAGGATGCCCAATTTAATACAGGCAAACTTATGCTAACCATTGACATAAGCACGCATACACTGAATAAGCAATTTAACTTACTACATCAGTTACTGAATTATGTTCGAGGAGAGGGAGCAGCGCATCCAGTTTCCTTGCCTTGTTACCATTCACCAGGGGATGCAACAAATCATCCCTCACCACATAAAAGGATGGCTGGCAGTGGTTTTCAGCCACCAAACTCTTGCCCAAGGAAGGTTGTTGAATATTGACAAAAGAAACATTGTCAAAAGCATCCCCCTGCTCTCTGTACAGATTTGATACCATTATTTGGTGAATTTGGGTAGCAGGGCTCCTCAGTGCCCATTTTCTATTGAGCAATTTTGACACAAACTCCTCTTTATGCACACTGAGTTCCAAAGCACCCTGAAAAAGGGCAGGAAAATTATTACCATAAAATTCTGGCTATCCATGAAATTTCTAAGGATGACAATATATTAAGGGTGTGTTTGGAAAGTAGGAAAATGACTTCTGAAAAATGTTTTCAGGAAAATGAGTCATTTTCAGTGTTTGGATGTACTTTGGAAAACCGTCTGTGTGTGTTTGGTTCATTTTCCGGAAAATGAGTAGAAATGTATAATTATATATTTTTATTATTTTATTTAAAATATAAAAATATATAAACTAATAATATTTATTAGAAATTAGAAATAATTTTTTTTTTTACAAAAAAACGTCGCACGAAGCCATTTTCTGTTTTTGGAAAATGACTACCGGATTTTTTGTCCGGAAGTCATTTTCCGGAAAAATGAGCTCATTTTCCGTGGTCAACGGAAAATGTTTTCCGTTTACCACATTTTCCGGATGTTGCCAAACACCAAAAGCCCGGGAAATCATTTTCCGGGTTACCAAACACACCCTAAGAGGGACAGAGCCAGGATTTCTCTTGAGTGGGGGCGAAGAAGCAAAGGTAAATTATGACAATACGGATAAAATCTGACATACTCACTGTCTCACTGGTTAACTGCTCACAATCCTCACATTCAAAACAATATTAGAATTTAGGCATACTCACTGCTAGTGCTCACATTCATATAATTGATATAAATTGAACAAATTGAGACATTGTTTTGGGCGAAGAAGCAAAGGTAAATTATGGCAACACCAATAAAATCTAGACATACTCACTGCTCACAATCATCACATTCAAAACAATATTAGAATTTAGACTCACATACTCACTGCCCACATTCATATAATTGATATAAATTGAACAAATTGAAACACGGTTTAAACAAATTGAAAAAATTGAGACAGAGCTCACATTCATATACAAAAAGCACATTCATACACTGAACAAATTCATCACATTCTGACATTCACAAATTGAACAAACTGAGACACAACCCTGCTCACATTCATAAACAAATTGAACAACGCACATACAAAAAGCATATACATTAAATTGATTAAAAATAAAAGTAGAGAAATTAGGGAAATTAGAGCAAAAATAAAATTAGAGAAATTAGGGCAAAAATACGAACCTGAGACCTGAGAGTTGAGGAGAGGCGCTGACTACTGAAGCGGTGTTCCTGCTTTCTTGCTGACCGGTAAGGCGGCGAGCCGGCGACCGTCGGTGTGGCGGTGTTCCGTGTTCGGCGGAGACTGGCGACTAGCGAGGTGCGACTGTGCGGCACAGACATGGACAGAGGCACAGAGCGATAGAGCCACAGAAGACGGCTGAGTCCTGAGAGGAGACAGGAGCGACGAAAGAGAGGCGAGAAGCGGAAGAAGCAGAGAGGCGAGAGAGCTCTGAGGCCGTGAAAAAAGTGAAATAATGAAAATAAAAAAATAAAAAAAATTATATATATAATACAGACCAAAACGACGTCGTTTTGGGTCTGTATAATTTTTGTCTGCAACACCAAACTGACCAATAAATACATGCTGCAGAATTCATGTAGATCTGCAACATACTTGAACTTCATAATCCATATTAAAGACACCATGCAACAATATAATCATGCCCAGAAAATAATAATAATAATAATATAGAGTAATAGACATAAATCTCAAACAAACAACAAAAATATGAGAGAATGCTCGTCCTATGGTAAATTATAATGTGTGCAATGTCAACAATGTTTAGGTGATAATACATTGACATTCAGGTCAGGGGCATAGCTACACTTTAATGAGGGGGATCAATTAACCCCACTCAAAGTTTGGTTCTTATTATATGTGTTTGTGTGTGTATTGGAAAAATTTAGAAACTGATCCCACTGTGCAAACGCACAGCTCTTGTTTGTTCATTTCTTCATGATTGAGCAATTAAACATTTTCTCCAAAAGGTTATCCTAATTTCTTCTCTGAGTATTTTTGTGTTTGTTATGTACGGGGGGCAAACGTTTGCGTCACAAGGCGATTAGAGTTATTGGAGGTTGTCTACGGGTTGCCTGCCTGACTTTGATTGGGGTACAAGATACTGGGAAAGTTTTGAGAGTTTTCTCACATGATTTTATCTTAACTTCTTGCTTATCCCCTTTATTAGAATGAGAATCTCATTTTTACTGCATAATTTTGTATTATGGTTTGCTCTAATGGTCTACTGTAATTATAGCAGGAAATGCTTTTTTATTGATAATTCTTGAGTCAAAGCAAGGAAGTGTGTGAGTATGCATAAACTTTAGTAGAAATGTGTATGTTTTTTAAATTGATGGAGATATATTTTAGGGAAAATCGCACTTTTGATCCTTCAAATGTTGCCCGATCTGCAATGTGGTCCCCCTAAGTCAATTTTA
Organism: Ipomoea triloba; assembly: GCF_003576645.1. Taxonomy (NCBI): domain Eukaryota; kingdom Viridiplantae; phylum Streptophyta; class Magnoliopsida; order Solanales; family Convolvulaceae; genus Ipomoea; species Ipomoea triloba. The sequence goes on along the minus strand of NC_044923.1, from coordinate 9,803,032 downwards.
ATTAATTGGGTCTCTAATAGTCTTAAACCTTAGTCAATGTAGTCCTCCGGTCAGATTTCTCACTAACTAGTGTTAAAAGGCAATTTAGTAATTTTGCAACACCCACCCAATTTTACTCTAATTTCTTCTGTTCAGTCGGACGGCTTTGTGGGCAATTAAGCATGGGTGGAGTCGGACGGCTCCGTCCCTCTCGTCGGCAGGCAGAGCAGCGGCGAGGTTCAACGGACGGCGTCGGCAGAACAGCGGCGAAACTCTGGTCTTCGGCCTTCCCTATTCAACGCAGCAGCTACCATTATACATATTGGAGATTTCACTGCCACATGAACTAATTTTACTCAACAGGGCGTTACTTATGCACTTTGCCTTTGGACCCAAATATTGGAAAAATACTTCTGATGGGTTCCTTCTTTCGATGCCTAAACCCACGTGTTCAATGAGCAATCCGGCTGATCGGAATATTAAAGAAGAGAAAATCAAGTTGGCCATTAATCTGAGTAATTTAACATTGGGACCGGAAGGCCAGACGAAGAACACGACAACCGTTTAGAAGTCAACGGTGCAGATTTTGTTAGATATAAATAATCTAACCAAAAAGAATAGTATATGAGAAGCCTGACCTCGTAATAGCGGAAGCGGAATCATTGTTGATCTCCAGTCACAGTTGATGTAATGCCTCTTGAACGGTAGCGATATTTGTCCCATACTTGACTCAGAACCCTAGATGGTGTACTGGTGTCTACTGACGAGAAGTGTTTGTGCTATATAATGCTTAGCCTCTATCCGTGTTTGTGCTATATAATGCTTAGCCTCTATCCCATCAATACAAGTTTATATAGGCACAGAGTTTGGTTGAATAACTACTAATAGTTATTTAGTACAACCAAACCACTTAATAAGCCTAGTTAACTTGCACCACTTAATTAAGGCCCTAATATATAATATATAATATATATATTATTAGGGAAAATCTTACATTCTCCTACTTTGTGCAAGTAGGAGCACAACCCTCATCAAAGAACAAAACACATGAATCATAGTGATAAGTCCTCTATTTTGCAGAGTAATATCCATTATAGTCACATGCATTTTAATTCTCCAACTTAGGCCCCTCATGAACAAACCCAATGTTTATTCTCAGTATAACTTAAGGGATGTTTCTCAAAATATATTATGTGCACAACTGAAGAGAGAAACCATCCAAAATATTTGTACAAGAGTGTACACTGTATGATCTCTAAAAACTTTAAAAGCATGCCTTAAGTAGAGATCTCTTAATGTTAGCATAATGCTAACTGTATTCTGTGACTTCTTTATAACTGAACTTGAACACGTCTGTCACTCCCACTCATTAAAATAGCCAAAAGATAGTTAAGTCACAGAATCATTCCAATAACTTAGAGAACAAACAAAAACTCTAAGTCTATAAATTTGGAATATTAAATACACCATAACTTCCCAAATAATCACAATATCTTCTTTAAAAATTAACTGAACATTTACGAGTCTTACTTTTATGTCTCACAAAATTGTTTTTGAGCCTTAAATACCAAAATGGCCCAAGATCAATTTTGAAGAAACTAAAGACTCTATTAAATGCTAAAGAATAACAGTGCACCACAAGTTAGATGATTTTGTTCTAATAAATTCATTAATATTGTTGCAACATTTTCATAAATATGTTGCACAACCAGATGTCCAATAATTTGAACTTATGAACTTATATGAACAAATTCAAGATTATATGAATCTTTTGTACTTATTGTTTGACATACAATCCAATTTGCATTGGGATGTATGAAGACAATAATTAAATCCATAATATTTAATGGAGCATCTTAATGATCTTTTCTAAATGATCACTCCCACTGTTCTTTAACAAAATTAATGATATACATACTCATAATTGATTTGACCAACTAATAAATGAAGATAAAAGTCATCACCATTAGTTGGGCATACTAAATAATCAATATTTGGTTCCAATAAAAGTCCAACTAAATAATGAAGATAAAAATTCCCCACCATAGTTGGATATACTAAAAACAAAATACACCTTTCAAAACCAAGTTAGAATTTGGCTCAAAAGATAACCAAGTAAGTCGTGGGATAATTAATAAAAGTGGCTAAATTTTGGGAAGTAACGGAATACATGTCAATTGTTATACCCTGCACCACGATGCACATAGCAATGTGCACCACGTACGTAAAACGACGTCGTTTTGGTGTTAGTGGACGCGGACGCGAATGACTCCAGGGAATTCATTATCTATAATACACATAATCATTATCTAGAATACACAGAACGTTTGCCTAGAATACACAGAATATTTGCCCAGAATACACATAATATTGACACACAATACACAGAACTCATCCTCCTAACATTCGAATGCACAAACACATCACAACCTGTGTTAATAACATGAATACACAGAATATTGACACAAAATGCACAGAACTCATCCTCCTAAACATTCAAATGCACAAACACATCACAACATGTGTTACTAACATGAATACACATAACAGTTGCCTAGAATACACAGAACGGTTGCCTAGAATACACAGAATGATTGCCTGGAATACACAGAATATTAACATAAATACAGAGAACGGCCGAAATAGGAAATGTGATTTCCATAAAAACGGACGATTAGTTTACAATGCTCAAAACGACGTCGTTTAGGTACGTGGTGCACATTGATATGTGCACCGTGGTGCACGGTATAATTTGCCAATACATGTGTTGCCAATGCAAACCATGAAACTCAGAATTTATAATTGAACTAAATTTATAAATTCTAATAAATTGTGATAAAAATTATTATCTCATGGGTTGAGGGATTTATTGACATAAAACTTGCTTGTGGGCTGAAGTTTTAATTCTATTAAATCCAATTAAGAAACCCTTTTATGATAATATTTTATCTCAATTATCAAATAGACAGAAGAATCTAGAGACATAAAACTTGCCTATGGACTAAAGTCTTACTCAATCAGATCCAACTGAAAATTTTTATTTATGATGAAACAATTTATCAAATGAGTTGAAGAATCAAGTGACATAAAACTTACCTGTGGGCTAAAGTTTTAATTCAATAAGATTCATTATAACCATATGATAAAAAAAAACTTAAAGAAATCAAGTTCATTTTCCTCAACCCAATGGGCAATTCAAGAAATATGATCCAATAAAATTAAACTTCATGATAGAATGAAAAATTATTTACAAATAACCATCATAAATTGGTTTACTTCTATCATCACTGATAAAACTACTAACTACTTCCGATGCATAATTGCCTGTGGGCTAAATTATGATCGTAGTTCAGTATTTAATCCTAATTAATTATACAAATATAACGAAATTTCCTGTGGGCTAAATTCCATCATAGTAGATACAATTAATCACAACTTATATGTCTAAAACTTTATGCGATCAAGATAAACCACTTAATATATAATTTTAACTGATTAAGGATGTTGTGCCTACTCCCCAACCAAATTAAAAATTATAAGATCACTAGACATAAATTCTTGCGTAATCTTTATGTGATCAAGATAAAATTAAATCTGATTAAGGATGCTGTGGCTACTCCCCAACCAAATTAAAATTATAATATAATAACTTAATAATCTTAGGAAAATTGAATAAGTAGTGGCTATTCTTTAATTAACCAAGATTGAAACTTTAAGAGACTTCAGTAAATTAAAGATGATGTGTCTATTCTTTAATGAACTGAAATCAAATCACATTGCAAGGAATACTTAAAATTTTGACAGATTATACCAAATCATGATGGGAACCAGAATTGTAGGGTATAATCCAAAATTGAATAGTTCACATATGAATAAAGCTTTAAAATAGTGAACTAAATTATCAGACTAGATGTGCTTAAATTCAGGCACTACTGTAACTAAAATTTATGTATAAGTCCAACTTAATAAGGAACTAATATAATTCCAACATAAATTTATGCATTACCGAAGGCATAATAATAAAATTGCATAATTTAAAACCAGAATATTATGCAGTGGACAAATTAATATGCATAAATTAAGCATTAAACTCATGTATTCTAAACAAATTGCGTAACTTGAGGCAATTTTAATATGAGCTTCCAAAGTATAAACTTAATATTCAAATTCTAATGAGCCCAATCCAAAGGGACCCAAATTAATGAATATATAATTTGAAATTTTCAAACTTTAAGCCCATGATAAAATGTTTTAATGCATCACACTAGATTTATGAGAAATAGACCGAATTTACAAATTCAAACAATATCTAACAACAAAAAAAGGTATATATTGTCATTTGTAAAACAAATCTCACAAATGTAAATTGCATAATTAAACTTAATATTATGCATTTAATGTGACTGAATGCATAAAACTATCTGAAGAGTATGAACCAACTATAGAGTATGAATTTACATTAATTATTCATTATTCATACTTAACCAAATATGGGCAAAAAGAACTAAAAAAATCATAATTCAAAAAACTAAATGAATTATGACATAAATGGCAATAGTCAATTGTCTAGCAAATATGTTTTTCCAAAAATTACTGAATTGATCCAAAATCACTCTCCATAACCTAATTAATAATATTATTATCATTAATGGCAAAAACTGCAAATAATCCAAAAAAGCAATAAAATAGCCAAAATAATATTATTACATGGAGACTAAATATGGAAAAACAATAGCTAAAACCACTAATTGTAGAAGCATTTTTCGGATACAATTTTGAAAAAACTTAATAAATTTTGAAGTCCGAAAAACATTAATGTCAAGAAAATGATAATATCCATAATATTTTTCTTAACTGGAACATTGTCACATAAACTTAATTGAAAATAATTCAGGAGTCATAACTGAATACCATATTAATTAAAATATTTAATGGCAATAAGCAACATTATAATCACCATTAACATTTAACAATGACAACCAAATTATGGTAACACCTTCTTAATGTTTCCACAAAATAAGTGATTAGTCCAAATTCGCGGTTAACTGTAATTGTAGCATTAATTACCAATTAATATTAAAAGATAATTAATGACATACCTTAATGATGCAAACCGCATCTTCCCATTGCGCTAGCAACGATGACGATCCATAAGGGCTCGTTTGGTTCGCGGAAAATATTTGAAGGGAAGTGGAAGTGAAATTCCGTGGAAAACTAGTTACCAGGAAGATAAATTATGTTGTTTGGTTGGTGGAAAAGAAGTTACTGGGAAAATAAATTCTGTTGTTTGGTTGGATTTAGAATTGTAAGGAATAATATGTAAAAAGATATATATGCCCTTATTATTATTGTTGTTGTTGTTGATGATGAGCCTGTTATTTACTTGTCATGACCCATTTCATTTTCTTTTTGGAAATTCATGACCCATTTCTAACCCATCAGCCCACAACCCATTAGGGCATTAGATACAAGGCTTACAACAAATCCATTCTCACTGCTGCAACATAATGACATATCAAAGGGCAAAGGCATCGAAGAGGCACGCAGATCCATTCTCACTGCTACAACAAATCAAAGGCATCACACTACAACAAATCCATTCTCACGAGCTCGTGGTCGCCGTCGAGGGCTCGCAGCGTCGGCAGAGGCGGAAGTAGTCGGCAGAGCGTGAGAGGCAGAGGCGGCATCACCATCGTGGACTCCTCCACGACGAAGGCAGAGGCGCGGCGGAGGCGAGTAGCAAGGGAGCAGCAGCGAGAAGAAAACAGCGAGGGTAAAATAGTCTTGACAATCCAATTTTTCTTCCCAACAGCAATGGAAAATAAAATCCTAGGGTGTAGCTCGGATTTTGTTTTCCTCAAAAAATGAGGAATTGAAGTTCCCATGGAAAACAAATTCAGTGAACCAAACAATGGAAAGGAGCAATTTCTTTGATGTTCAGGAACCCACTTCCCATGGAAAAGCTTTTCCTGTGAACCAAACATGCCCTAAGGGAAGAAAAAACTTCATAATTCTCCTCATCTTCATTGTTGGTGTCAATAACCTCAATGCAGAGTCCAATGGTATGTAAAAGATTTGTTGGTAGGACTTAATTACCAACATCAATAGTTATGTAATAAAACAGAGTGACATGGGCAATCTTACCAATGTACCAAATATGGCAGATTACCATGAAACAATAATTATTATGAAAGGTAATAAATGAGATTAACCCCTAAGCTTGATAACAGTAATTAATAATGCCAATTAATAATTAACAATAACTAAAATAACGACAAAACTGTAATTAAGGGATGCTATACACTAATCTCAATTTACCACATAATAATTAACATGACTATTATAATGCTTTAGGGAGACTAAAACTAAAGTAATAACCAAATTACCATTATACAGACAATATACCAACTATATTGCTTTAAAAATAAAGAATTAATATTATTATTAAGGCCCTGAAAACCATTGATAAATTGAAAAAAACATAACCAACTTAAACAATAGTTATAATTCTTAATGGCCAAAATGATAATTAAATTCTTAAATCCTTAATGTCTCCAAAAACATGCCAAAACAATAATTATAGCACCTATATGCTCAAAGTAGACTTATAATTCTTAATGGTCCAAGTGAGCTATAACATAGATGAAAAATGATCTAAGTACTGAAATAGATCCAACCTTAATATTATTACTAACAATAAATACCATTAGCAAAATATGGTAGATAGTAATAATTAAGATCATGTTATAAATCCAAAATGAGCTATAATTATTATTAAAATATCAATCAATAATGGTAAGATCCAAAACTTAAATGACCCAAGATAGGTCCAAATTAGCTTGTTCAAAATATGTTTAAAAGTCCCAAATCAAACATAAGACTAAAATATGCTCAAATTAAATGGATAACCAAACAAGCTACTTTAATAGGCCATAATGACTTAAATTGACCTAAGGATCCAAAATTGAATGATATATGCTATGAGTTAATAATATGCTAAATTCAACCTTAATGCATGCTTTAACAAATGTATAATTGAAACAATAATCAAATATTTGACAAATATACCTAGCATGCTCGAATTTACATATTAATGTATTATTAACCCATATATCTTTAAATAAATTGCAATACTTTAGGCAATTTAATATAAACTTTAATATTAAATTAAAATTCAAATAGCAAATTAAGACTTAATATTTGCCCCAAATTGAATGATAATTTAGTAGTGAATTAAGGAGGATTTAAATTGAGAGGAAGGCCAAATATGATGAAGGGAAAAACTGAATTGAGCCCAAAATACCATAACAGGCCCAAGATTTTATTGGACCAGGTCTGACCCAAATGGGCCTGACCCGGCCCAAACATTTAATCCATCACCATCTTCATCGTTAATACTCAAAACCAGCCCTAGCTGCTATGAGAACACCAGTGCCGTCCCCCAACGCCGTCCGAAAGGAGAGAAGAACAGCAGCAATCCGAAGCTAGCCGGCGCCGCCTGGAGGAGGAGAAGAAGCAACGACGTCGCTGCAGCCGTTCGCCACGCCTCCACCGACTGACGAACTTAACAGAAGCACGGAGATGGAGCAGCAGCAGCCTGTCGCCGGAGTCGCCTGACAGAGAAGAACGAACAGAGACGTCGCCGGAAGAACCCCAGCCTCGCCTCCGCCGTCCCTCCTCTGCGCAATGCCAACAACGCCGCCTGCCATTCCAACTCGCGCCGCCATCGTCGCCAACCGACGAACCAGCGCCGAAGTCTGGTAACCTCATTAATGCCGGCCGGAGGGGATGTAGCAACGACCAATGCCTGGATTCGGTGCCGCCTGTAGAAGGGAAGAGAGTGACGACAGCGTCAAGAACTCAGCCCAACGCCAACCATCGCCGCCGCGTTTTTCTCCTCCTTCGCAGCGTCAATATCCGTCACTGCGTAGCAACAGCAGGGTGTCGCGTCGCCTGAAGAAGGGGAATCCCTCTGTTTGCGTCGCCGTCGCCGCATCTCCCATGTTGCCACGCATGTGCCCGCCGACGATTCTCAATCACGCCCGTCCTATTCTCGTTTCTAGAAAACAAACATCGATGGCTAACCAGAAAACAAACATCGACGCCTCTGAGGACTGGCGCGACGCCGTAGTCCCAGCCCAAGGCCAACGTCTTTCCTCGATTCTTTGCAGTTCACTCGCAATCGCCGGCAAGTCATCAAGAACCGGGATCCGGCAGATATTGAATTATCAAACAAATAATTCCAGGCAGAAGTTTCGAAAAATTACAAACTTTATTTATGTTGAAATTGAATCAGTAGTAATTCAAATACAACTAAAATTAATTCTACCCGAATGAAAATCAATTACAAATAATCATCCAAATTCCAAATTATGCACAAAAGTTTACTTAATTACATCAAAACCAAATAGACATAATCTGTATGCATATTTTGAAGATTAACGGATCATAATTGAAAATTAGGTAGATGACCATATACATAAACTTAATGTATATGAAAAACATAATATTGATTTTAAACACAATAATCAACCGGACAGAGATTATAAAGGCTCTTATTATACCAAATGTTAGATATAAATAATCTAACCAAACAGAAACAGAATAGTATACGAGAAGCCTGACCTCGTAATAGCGGAAGCGGAATCATTGTTGATCTCCAGTCACAGTTGATGTAATGTCAATGATCTCCAGTCACAGTTGATGTAATGCCTCTTGAACGGTAGACTGTCATATTTGTCCCATACTTGACTAGACTGGAACGGTAGACTGTCATATTTGTCCCATACTTGACTAGACTGTCAGCCATATTTGTCCCATACTTGACTCAGAACCCTAGATGGTGTACTGGTGTCTCCAGTCACAGTTGATGTAATGTCAATGATCTCCAGTCACAGTTGATGTAATGCCTCTTGAACGGTAGACTGTCATATTTGTCCCATACTTGACTAGACTGGAACGGTAGACTGTCATATTTGTCCCATACTTGACTAGACTGTCAGCCATATTTGTCCCATACTTGACTCAGAACCCTAGATGGTGTACTGGTGTCTACTGAGCAGTATAAGTACCGGGAACTGTATATGCTATATAATGCTTAGCATGTATCGTCTACTGAGCAGTATAAGTACCGGGAACTGTATGTGCTATATAATGCTTAGCATATATCCTATCAATACAAGTTTATATAGGCACAGAGTCTGGTTGAATAACTACTACTAGTTATTTAGTACAACCAAACCACTTAATAAGCCTAGTTAACTTGCACGACTTAATTAAGGCCCTAATATATAATATATATATTATTAGAGAAAATCTTACAGATTTCTGATTGATTGAATACTTGTATGAGGCCCTAATATATAATATATATATTATTAGGGAAAATCTTACAGATTTCTGATTGATTGAATACTTGTATGCAGAGAACCCAAGGCCTGTTCTTTCTTTCCCCTCCAATTTTTCGCTTTCTCATTTGGTTTTTGAGAGGGTTTTCGCAGTTCACATTCCCCTCTATTTTCCTTCTTTTTGTAAATTCCTCTTCTTTTATTTATTTACTTTTTGTAGTTTGTCAAACAAAGTCACATGGAATTGGAAAGCATGGTCGCTTTGGTTTCACATACAGGCTGGCATTTGCAGCATTACGACAACGGCCGCCGTCAAGTTGTCGGGTATTTCTTCTCTTCGTTCCCCATAAACTAAACAAGTAACTGGGAATTTGTTGGTTTGTAATAATGCTGTTTGACTTGTTAAAGTATGGTGATTGAACATTGGGGTCTAATTTTTACTTCCCAATTCCATATTAATGGCATAGTTGAAGATGGGACGAGGGCGAGGGAAAGGTGGTAAAACAATGATGTATGGGGTTGTTGGGGTTCCGATGGCAGTGACTGGTATAGAACAAACTGCGTCGGAGAAGAAGGCGATTAGCCATCAGACTTCTTAAAGGAAGTCATTTTTGTTCGTCGGAGACTGAATGAGACTGGCGACAAGGACGAAGAAGATGGGCATGGATTGGAGAAATTATTAAGGTGGGTGTTGTGAAATTACTAAATTGCTCATAGTTTTAACACTAGTTAGTGAGAAATCTGACCGGAGGACTACATTGACTAAGGTTTAAGACTATTAGGGACCTAATTAACTAAAATTGACAATGGGGGATAACATTGCAGATCGGGCAACAATTGAGGGACCAAAAGTGTGATTTTCCCTATATTTTAAATAAAAATCAACACTGGATCAACCAAATTGAATTCAAGAATTCAGTGAACAATTTTCAAAGCAAGCTCGTATTTAGGTGGATTTAGAAAATCTTCTATCTGATTCTGGACTTTGTAAGGGAATTACGATTTATGATCCAGATGATCGGGATATTTAGTTATGCCAATGGCATCCACTAGGATTGAATACTAGCTATGCCACATGTTCAGATGATAACACAATGATATTTATTTCCCATCTCAACATTTATCATCTAAATATAATTGTATGGTTGACAATGTGTACTTGAACTGATTACATTAGGCCAGTATAAGTCCAGCCATCCATGATTACTTGCACCTTTAGGCTATCCCTATTTGTGGATTTTTTTGAGTTTTTAGAATATGGGGTAAGTTTTTTAACAAATGTGGGGATGAAAATTTGGTGATGTTTTTCTCCTGCAAGGGAGGAAATTTTGTTAGCCAATGTGGACCCCACCTGATGACAATACAAATGCGCCTCACTCACATGCGTGAGGCGTAGATTCGCGCAGGGTGGGCGCGTAAATACTCTTTTTTTCTATTTTTTAATTTTGTTTTATTTTTTTCTTCCCCTTCTACTTTCTCTTTCCTAATCACACTTACAAAAACTCTTCAAAAATCACACAAAAATCTCCACTATTGAGGAAGGCCTAGTAGGATTTTTTTTTACGGTTTTTGAGAAGTTTTTGTAAGTGTGATTAGGAAAAAGAAATTGGAGAAGATAAAAAAAATAATAAATAAATCTGATTTTAAAAAAATAATACAGGGTAATAAACAAGTATGTCAGGCGCGCCCGCTGTGTGCGAAACGCGCACAGCTGAAAATGATTTTAATTTCTTTGTCAGTATAAATATTAAATACTATTCCAAAAACCAACTATAACATATGAAACTTGATCTTCTCTCTCTTGCCTTTTCTCACTCCCACCTCACCTTGTACTGTACCAAAACCCTCCAATAATTCTCTAGTATGATGTTGTAAAGTCAGACACATCAGCATCATAAATTTGGTTGATTAGACCAATAGAGTAACATGCATGGTTTGAATATGCTATTAATCCTGGGAAATGACATTGCCCTCTCCCCAAGGAATTCTGATCCAGGGATTGCAGCCCTAAGTTGTAGGGCTTAAAAGAAACACGGGACTTGGTGAATTGGTAATCTACCCAAGGAATTAGGTCCTCGACTTGATAATTTTACCCAATTGAGTCCTCAATTGTTAGAATAAAAGACTAAATTCAGGAAAAAAAATCACTATAGTCAGACTAACTTAGGTAAATTACTAAAGTCGATGACTAAAGACTAAATTTGGTATTAATAGACGTGAAATTAGCAAGCTATCTTAACATTGGACTCAATTGGATAGAACCATTAAAGTCTAGGAATTAATTAAACACAAAAAACTATTTAGAACTAAATTGAGAAAACCCACTATAATCGGGGGTAACTCCTTGTGATATGTAGGAATAGAATTCAAGAAGAATTGGAAATCTACCTACTATTACAAAGCAACTAGTATTTTCACATGTGCGATGCACGGAATTAATTTGCTATAATAGTTTAAGAATATTTGGCTCACTATGTAATTATATAAATTATGACATCAAATATAATATAGTGCAATTGAAAAGATGGTTTTGATTGATTATATTTTGTGATGTTATCCTTGTTTGAATTCGACCAAATAATTATTAAATCAATAGCTAATGTGTAGATGTAAGCATTCGGTGCTGAAACTTTGGGGATTTTATATATCAATGTTTAGAATTTGTATAACTCGGGCAAATGTGCTTTTTGAAAAAAAAAAAAAAAAAGAAAGAAAGAAAACATAATATCACGGGTTTGAATTACACATTATTGAAAACCTTTTTGTAGACGACATTAATAGTAGTAATAAAATCTTGTCCATCCTCGACATTGAATGTAGTAGTATAATTGTTTACGTTGGAACTTGAAGGGTAATCTCGTATCAGAAGGAGTGAGAGACATTCGGGGGATAAGAACTTTGGTTATTCCATGTGTCTCATTAACTATTCTTACTTCGACAATGTGATCTGCCAATCTTGTAATGATGAGATGTGTACCATTGCAAATACCAAGAAAATGGTCTATGTTCCGCAGTAACATAACAGGTGCACTAACCTTTAATGTCAATGAATGATTAGGGAGTTCAAACTATTTAGGAATTCAGGAGTGTGTCATTTTGATAGATTTTCACCGTCTGATTCTGCCTTACACAAAGAGTCATAACTTAAATATGTTCGTCATTCAGCAGTGTTCATGTCGCAAATGTACTAATCAACGACATCTAAAGTCGGAGAGATGATCGCTCGGCCTTCTAGGTGTGACTCATCAAGCATGCTATATTTTGCGCTTGGGAATGTGTTTTCCACTATAGTTGCAAAGGGTTCGGCCGATCGGGTCTACACAAACAAAAATTGTGACGGAATATCGATCTCAGAAAATCGTTGTATACAACCCCTGCAATTCCATCTCCAATGTTTGCAATCCATTTTGAAAACCAATCAATCGTCTGTCTCTCTTTCTCTAAAGCTAAGTTTCGTACTCTCAAGTTCTTTGTGAGCCTCAATACCTTGCAAATCGTCCAGAGGTAGGAAGAATTAATGGTGACTCCGACAACTAGTGGTCTCGTTGCTTTTGGAATAACGGGAAGAATATGTCTAAAATCACCGCCCCAAACTATTGTTTTCCCACCAAATGTCTTTTCAACACTACCCGGTATGACAAACTTTATTAGATCCCTCATGGTTTTGTCCAAAGCTTTAAAAAAGTACAGTGTTTGTGCATCATCGGTTCCTCGTCCCATATAATCAACTTGATCCTTATTATATGCTTAGCAAGGTTACTACCTTACTATATATTACATGTGGAATATTTCTTTTCAAAGAGAGTGGTATAGAAAATCTGCAATGCGTCGTCCTACCTCCCGGCAAGAGCAAAGATGTTATTCCACTCGAAGCAACATTCAGAACAATATCACCGCGGCTCCTTATCACGCGGCTACCGGTATTTATAGGTAGTTAGGAGAGAAGAAAGCAGAGCTAGAACCGAGAAGAAGACAAGACACCCCTCAATCATCATTAATTACATAATTACTTAAAATATAGGGCTGGACATTTCGATTTAGTTTCTTTAATGTAGAATTGTAGTACGAATATGAATTGTATTACCATATTTTACAATATTATGTTGCAGGGAAGTATATGTACTGTATTATTACGATTAGTAATATTAATATAGAATTATATTATGGATAGGAAAGTAGGAAAGTATATATTGTATTACGATTTGTAATACCATATTTTAATGTACAATTGTAGTACGAAGAGGAATTGTATTACCATTGACAGAGTAATTGAGCAGCACCTGACCCGAACCACAAGAAGACAGACATGCTCAGGAAGTGAAACAACCACCCGTTACACCTGAGGAGAGAAGTTATTACCAACGGCTCCATTACACTTCACATTCAAGGCTCGCCATCATGAATACCATTACACTCATAGGAGAAGAGTCGTTATACCTATAGTATAAGTAGTAAGCATGTTGTAGAAGGAGGGGACACACAAAACTATTATACTGAAACTGATTACTCATTGTACTTCACTTATATCAAATATACTTCGGTAACATTCTTATCGTCATTGGTGCTCTTGTTGAGAGTTGAGATCAAATCTCAAGCAAGCTCTACATATTACAAAACATTAGCTTATCATTGGAGATGGCTAGATCAGGATCTAGCAGTTCCCATCATTTGCGTCACGTGAACCATGGCAACACCTCTGGTGATCACGATGATGATCTTCGCCAGCGGCACGACAACAATCACGATAAAGGGCAGCAGGCGCCCAAAGCACGGGTACCGTCTATGGACCCCCAGGCGACAGCCCGAGCCATTCTGCAAGCAACGACAACTCTAGCCCAATTGGTGGCGGAGATTCAAGGTCAAATACCCCAGGCATCCGCGTAGAAGGATGAAATAGATAAAAAAAGAGGACACAACGTCTATGTAGTGGCACAACTTATCAGCCGATCGTTCTTTTAAGCTCTCCCCCTTATCCTACCTTATTGCGTAGAGGTGAGAGAAAGACTTCTTACATTGTATATTGTTAGAAAAGTAACTTAAAAAGCTTTTTGACAGTTCTCCAAAATTTTGGATTGAGCCATCTGGGATTGTATTGAACTAGTCTTGGGCTGCCCCATCGAAAGTGGACAAAAATGCTCTGCACATAATGGCATCTTCTGCCCCCATCATCACAATTATCGCCTTATGCCTCGTCATGTGTGCACGCGGGTTTGGGTCTCTACGTAAGCTTTGATAGCCGGAAGCCTGAACTCCTTTGGAAGGGGTGCATCCATTATCCTTGCGATGAATGGTGCAACCATCCTATCCTCGGGCCCAGACGACTGTTCCCTTGTCTCTAGAGCTGTCAATACGGGCCAACTCGGCCCATACGGGTTGGCCCGTCACGGGTTGGTGAAAAACGGGCCGGGACGGGCCTACCCGTTTTTTAAACAGGTTGGGAAAATCCCAACCCAACCCATTAGTTAAGGGCTGACGGGCTAAACGGGCCAGCCCGTCAGCTTGTTTATTTATTTTTTACTATTTTATATTATTAAAATTTATTAATTTTTGTATTGCTTAGGTATTAAAACCACAACCTCTAAGTTAACAATTACCACAATTTCTAACTAAACACATAAATCTTTTTGTACAAATACCATGTATGAATACAATATATATATATATATATATATATATATATACACACACACACAACAAGAAAAATGCTACGGGGTAAAATTTCTGTTGTTGAAGCCGGTGTTGTTGTAAGTCCCGCGCAAAGACAACGGTTTTTAACCGTTGTCTTTTCTAGAAAAGACAACAGTTTTTTAACCGTTGTCTATTGAGTGTTGTTGAAAGTCACGGACATAGACAACAGTTTTTAACCGTTGTCTTTTCTAGAAAAGACAACAGTTGTTTAACCGTTGTCTATTGAATGTTGTTGAAACTGGTGTTGTTAAAAGTCACGGACATAGACAACGGTTTTTAACCGTTGTCTTTTCTAGAAAAGACGACGGTTTTTTAACCGTTGTCTATTGAGTGTTGTTGAAACCGGTGTTGTTAAAAGTCACACACATAGACAACGATTTTTAACCGTTGTCTTTTCTAGAGAAAGACAACGGTTTTTTTTAACCGTTGTCCATTGAGTGTTGTTGAAGCCAATGTTGTTGAAAGTCACAGGCATAGACAACGGTTTTTAACCGTTGTCTTTTTTATATAATACAATGTCTTTTTTATATAATACAACGAATTTTAACCGTTGTCTATTGTGTGTTGTTAAAACAACCATTGTTGAAAGTCACACTAATAGAC
Source organism: Ipomoea triloba (assembly GCF_003576645.1). Taxonomy (NCBI): domain Eukaryota; kingdom Viridiplantae; phylum Streptophyta; class Magnoliopsida; order Solanales; family Convolvulaceae; genus Ipomoea; species Ipomoea triloba. The sequence continues at coordinate 9,787,415 of NC_044923.1, read as the reverse complement.
AACATTTTTTAACCGTTGTCTTTGATATATAAGACAACGGTTAAAAACCATTATTTTCACATTCATAGACAACTGTTTTAAACCATCATTTTTAACCTGTTTTGATTTTATGCATAATAATATAATAAAAACAATTTATCTAAACACCATAAATACCAAAGCATTAATTCATTAGTATAATCATCTTTTACTAGTATGTAAAGTATTTCAAAATACACAAGAATCCATCATCTACTTCAAAATACAATAAAGTATTTCAAAATACACAAGAATCCATCATCTACTTCCAATCACAAAGTCTAAATTGTTCACAAAGTTCTAATCAAATGCATACCTACTGTATATAACTTGATACACAATCTGCCCATTCGAAACACACTAAATGTGGAGATCAGAACCGGAAAGAATATTAAGCCTAACATTTACCTATTTCACCATTTGAGTAGTTGGAGGCGGCAGTTGCTCGATCATCATGGATACTGAGTTGTCTAGTAAGTTTTGAAAGAAGAGAAGATTGTTTCTGACTTCTGAAAGTTTTCCCTCATGTGTTTTACATGATGGTCCTCCTGTAACAGCTCTTCAATCCTTGTTTAACTTTGGGCACTACCATCCAACAAATAAATACAAATTTATAATTTTAAAGTAGCAATAAAACCAACAAAAACTCAAGAGACAACCCCATATATTATTTGTATAGATTCTCTCGCTCCCTTCAATTTTATCACTGCATAATTAAACTAACCGTTGTATCTGTGAGTCTACACGTAATAGGCATCAATATTTTATATGTACATCATTCCTTATAAGTTTGTTGTAGTTTGATTTGTAGCTTTCTGAGTTTTGTAACAACTAATGTGTGTACACACTTAGACTAGCCTTTAAGTTAGCTTATAAAATATAAGGCTAATACGGGAAAGGGAGTAATAAAAGATTTAGTTTACCTGAAACTTAGCTTTACTTAATGCAAAGAGGCCTTCAATTAGGAACTGAACCCTTTTATCTATCTCTCCTTCATGAAGTATCCCAGGAAACCGCTCAAAGATGCCTAATTAAAAAGATATTCATATAGGTGAATTCATTAAAATAATCAAAGAGTACAAGTTTCTGCAAGCAGAAGGAGAGGTATCCACAAATTCAGTAAACAAAATGCAAATTTCAACATTAGCATCTTAAACAAATAACAAAAGAGAAAGTAGACCCTTCCTTAGGAATTGAAGTCACTCTAAAAGTATAAATATAGGGAATTGAAAATGGCAACAGCCACATAATCATGTTTAACCAGTTGAATTAGGTAGAAAACAGGATTTATATACCAGTAAAAAACAAGTCAGCTTAGATGAGAATTCAAATCTAGGTGGATCTAGCAAATATGATATGGGCAACAGCTACCATCAGTGCTAATTAAAATCACAATGCAATACACATGGGCTAAATCTCCAAGAGTTATCAAGCAAGTCCATTACTTCCCAAATATGAAGTCAAATATATTAGTTTTCCTTCTACTTTTATTTCCTTCCTTTTCCCCACTTAATTTAGCATTTCCCCACTTAAATAATAAATCTATATTCAATAGATTTAAAAAGGATGGAATGCATAACAAACAAGAACGAGAGCTACTTTTTTTTTTCTCACTATATTTTACTGTTTTTTTTTTGTTTTTTTAAATTGAATTATAGAGAAATAGAGAATGCAAGACAAAGGACTAAAGTTAAATTTTCAAGAACAAGAGCTACTAATAATAATAAGAATGCAATCCAAATTCTAGGGTTCATATGCTACTGGAACAAATATACTAGAACAAATATACTACTGGAACAAATATACTACTAGAACAAATAGAACAAAATCAACAAATAGCATACCTAGCAATATAAATTACCTATACGCTAGCGCTATACATTATACACCTATACTAGAATAAATCAACAAATAGCATTAAAATAAAACTGCAGGTCTGCAGCTGTGCGAAACTTACCAGAACTAGACGAGTGGACGAAGCTTGAGTGACTGACTCCGACCTCCGGCTACGGCATCGAGCTAGCGAGACGAGACTGAGAAAGCTGAGAGGCGAGAGGGAGAGAGGGATGGAGGTCGGACCGTCTGAGGGAGAGTGAGAGACTAGAGAGACGAGAGGCACAAGCCACAAGGCACTGAAGTCTGAAGAGTGAAGCCTTGAAGCGGTGAAGTCGTGAACTGATTCCCGTGAAGGCACAAGGTCATGCCTTGTGAGGCAGTGAGGAATTAGGGTTTCAGCTGATGCATCCTTCTTTTCATATTAATATATAATATAAAATTTTTTGATTATACGGTTAATCAATTATTTTTCGGTTATAGAGCTTTAGTAAAATCTGTCACTAAATAACCGAGGGTATATAATATAATCGAAAAATAACGGATTAACCGTATCATCGAAACTTTTTGGGTCTTACAATTTTCGCAATAAAGACACAAATTAATGAAAATAAAACTAGAGATGAATAGAAAATCGTAAGGAATGACTAAAATTCAACCTTGTTTCCATTAAAAGCAATTCGAAGCGGTGAAAGAGAAGAGAGGTGTGGTGTTGCGGTTGTGCGACAAACTGTACGAGAGAGAGGATTGGCAGTTGTGCGGTCTGGTGCGAGGGTGGTGTTATGCAAGAAGGACGACGGTGGTGAATGTGGGTGGCTATGGGAATTAGAGTTGCGGCAGAGAGAATTAGAGAAGGGAAGATAACCGCTAATTGCAAAACAATGTCATAACAATATTGAGCGGAATAGGAATATAATAATATTATTAATAGGGGTGTGGACTTGACTTGGTGAACCATCGTTGAGCCTGCCCTGCTTGGGGCGTCGTTGCCACTCCACGGAGCACCCCCGACCGCGCTGGGGTGCCATGGCTGAATGGCCACGCAGTCGGTAGCCAGTTTGTAAATCTGCCCGCCCGAAAGTTTGGGTTTAAATATTAGGTGCAACTTTTTAATAATAAAGTGATGAAGTGGCTTGGTGGTCAAGTTTGTGTGTGTAATGTGAGACGTTGTGGGTTCAATTCTACTTTTATATATTGCACCAAGGTTTCTAACAGCTTACCTGTAACCCCTCACTCATTCCAATAAGCTGCGAACATACGTACCGGTCACGAACCGTAAGGATTTTTAAAGTATGTGTTCGGTCCCGATTGTCATAGGGAATGAATTAGTAGGCACTATACTATTAAGCTTGAACTTCCTAGTGAACCGTAAGGATTTTTAAAGTATGTGTTCGGTCCCGATTGTCCTAGGGAATGAATTAGTAGGCACTATACTATTAAGCTTGAACTTCCTACGTGATTGATTAAATTAGCCCGTAAGAGAGAAAATTATTTATTCTGACCCTTGTATCGCAGTATTTCGCGATATACCAAAAATTATCCGATTTTTCAAATTAGTGACGGGATTATTTTCAAAATAATTTTGGTTTCAAAATTCTTCCTATTTAAATTATTTTCCACCGAAACTATATCTGATTTAATCCCGAACAGTCTAACCGAAGATATTTTCCCTTACCCACCACAAAAATGTGACACTTGGCAACTCCCTACACCACATGTTATTATTTAAATATTTTTGAAGATGATCAAAATGGAAACTTGATCTCAAAGTTTCTTATTTCTTACCTTATAAGAAACAATGTAGCTTGATCTCCAAGTTTCTTCATCCCTAAAGTGTTGCTATAAAAGGAGACTTGATCTCCCATTTTCTTCATTCCATATCCATTTGGCCGGAATTTAGAGAGGAAAAAGGAGAGGAAAATTCTTCATCTTCTTCCTTGAGTTCAAGAAGCTTCATAGCCAATTTCTTCACAAGATCATCATCTATTCCGTAAAATTCCATTTTTATTCGGTTAAAAGCTTTGTTTTCTTCCCTAGAACCTAGCTATAGGTTAAGATTTCTTAAAATTCTTGTTATGGTGGTATGTTTTGCCTAGGGATTTTGGTGAAAGAATTGAGTAAAGGAGAGGATTTAGCTATTGATGTTTAAAGGGTTTGAAGGAAAATCTAGCCTCTCAAGTTTCTTATCAAGTGGCTAGAATCCCATTAAGTGTTGATGAGAGTTTTGGTCTTCAAGGGTAAGATTTCATGTTCACTAAAATTATTATTTACCCCATATATATGTATATTGATATATGATATGATATGATATCAAAATTATGTGTTTTGCAAAATTATGTGCATTATGATGTTCATGTGATCACAAGTGCATTGCATAATATGTGTATGATTCTCGAATTATCGAGAATTGATTTTTACGGGTCAAACCCGTGTGTTGAGTAAATGCTTGGCTTGGAATTTTGGTGTTATGTACATATATGTACTAAGAATGATATATTCTTATGGAATGAATTATTGTGGAGAAAAATATGTCTTGAGAAATTATATATTTTTGAAGAAAATATTTATTATGAAGAAATGATATATTTTGGAAATTATATGTACATATTTAGTCTTGGAGGATAAGAATACTTGCTACCGGTCTGAGCCGGAAATGGGCTGCGGTCCAGATTATTATGAGCACTTAGGGCTGCGGTTCTATTTGCTATTGATATGAGAACCTAGGGTTGCGGTCCTATTGATTGAGTATTGGTGTGGGTTGTATCCCCAACTTGGTATTTAATCCCACTTGACAAATATGTTATTTTGGGAAAAGTATATCTCCACATTATTTTGGAAAAGTATATTATGAGATAAATGATAAAACCCAAGCCTATATTTTTCGGGGTGAAATGGAACTTACTTAGCTTATGCTAATTTTGGGATATACACCCCTTCGTTTTTGTGTTAAAATGATTTTTGCAGGTGAACATGAATAGGATGGAAGTGAGGTTGAGATTAGTCCATTTGAGGAGTAGGCATTTGGAGGATTTTATTATTTGGAGGAAATTTTGGTTGTATAATTACTTCCTTATATTAAGTTGGACTTTGGATGTATTTTGATGTTGTAAGTTTAGCCTGTGCACTTAGAGTGGAGTTTGTCAAAGAGGTGATAGAATTCACTCTAGGTGTGGCGGTAACACCCATTTTCTGCTGGTTAGATGTGTAAGCTTCCGCAATATATTATTGGGATTTTGTAATAAAGTTAAGGTTTGAAAATTGGGGTGTTACATTACCCATAACTGAAGGAATAAATATATTAAGCAGCGCTTGAATAACCAATTGATATAATTGCTTGGTGGATAAGGGTGTATGTTGTTTAAGGAAGGTTATAGGTTCAATTTATGTTGGTAACAATTTTCATTCATTTTACATAAAACGGTTGTCTAAATAAAACCCGAAATGCACATAGACAACGGTTTTAAGTTTAATAACAACACACTATCGAAAACAGCTAAATAAAATCGTCGTCTTAAAAAAAAAACTCACAAAGACAACACACTGACAACAACGGTTAAATACAATCGTTGTCTAAAAATAAAAACGGGTGCACAAAGACAACGATTTTAATAACCCGTTGTCGTTGAAGTGTTGTCTATTCAAGTGTGTTTAAAGACAACACACCAACAACAACGGTTAAATACAATCGTTGTCTAAAAATAAAAACGGGTGCACAAAGATAACGATTTTAATAAACCGTTGTCGTTGAAGTGTTGTCTATTCAAGTGTGCTTAAAGACAACACACCAACAACAACGGTTAAATGTAAGCTTATAAATCACGTAATAACATAATAACATAAACACGTGATATACGGATCTAATAAAATACTAACCTCCAGCCATAGCTTCCAATTGAAGAAGGTTGTGTAATCACGGGACTGCTGCAACAGAGTAACAGTAGTGTTTCTCTCACTTTCTCAACCCTCTCTTGATGGTGTATGAGGAATGAATCGTTAAGCAGTGAGAGGACCAAAGGGCTCTATTTATACTATCCATATGCCATCAATATGGTAATGTATCCCTTCCCTAATTACTCTTACAATCACCATTAGTTATTTACCTTAATTAACTAATGATTATATGGAAGTAATGCACCAAAATAATATATNACAAATTATGTGCATAATAATGTTCATGTGATCACAAGTGCATTGCATAATATGTGTATGATTCTCGAATTATCGAGAATTGATTTTTACGGGTCAAACCCGTGTGTTGAGTAAATGCTTGGCTTGGAATTTTGGTGTTATGTACATATATGTACTAAGAATGATATATTCTTATGGAATGAATTATTGTGGAGAAAAATATGTCTTGAGAAATTATATATTTTTGAAGAAAATATTTATTATGAAGAAATGATATATTTTGGAAATTATATGTACATATTTAGTCTTGGAGGATAAGAATACTTGCTACCGGTCTGAGCCGGAAATGGGCTGCGGTCCAGATTATTATGAGCACTTAGGGCTGCGGTTCTATTTGCTATTGATATGAGAACCTAGGGTTGCGGTCCTATTGATTGAGTATTGGTGTGGGTTGTATCCCCAACTTGGTATTTAATCCCACTTGACAAATATGTTATTTTGGGAAAAGTATATCTCCACATTATTTTGGAAAAGTATATTATGAGATAAATGATAAAACCCAAGCCTATATTTTTCGGGGTGAAATGGAACTTACTTAGCTTATGCTAATTTTGGGATATACACCCCTTCGTTTTTGTGTTAAAATGATTTTTGCAGGTGAACATGAATAGGATGGAAGTGAGGTTGAGATTAGTCCATTTGAGGAGTAGGCATTTGGAGGATTTTATTATTTGGAGGAAATTTTGGTTGTATAATTACTTCCTTATATTAAGTTGGACTTTGGATGTATTTTGATGTTGTAAGTTTAGCCTGTGCACTTAGAGTGGAGTTTGTCAAAGAGGTGATAGAATTCACTCTAGGTGTGGCGGTAACACCCATTTTCTGCTGGTTAGATGTGTAAGCTTCCGCAATATATTATTGGGATTTTGTAATAAAGTTAAGGTTTGAAAATTGGGGTGTTACATTACCCATAACTGAAGGAATAAATATATTAAGCAGCGCTTGAATAACCAATTGATATAATTGCTTGGTGGATAAGGGTGTATGTTGTTTAAGGAAGGTTATAGGTTCAATTTATGTTGGTAACAATTTTCATTCATTTTACATAAAACGGTTGTCTAAATAAAACCCGAAATGCACATAGACAACGGTTTTAAGTTTAATAACAACACACTATCGAAAACAGCTAAATAAAATCGTCGTCTTAAAAAAAAAACTCACAAAGACAACACACTGACAACAACGGTTAAATACAATCGTTGTCTAAAAATAAAAACGGGTGCACAAAGACAACGATTTTAATAACCCGTTGTCGTTGAAGTGTTGTCTATTCAAGTGTGTTTAAAGACAACACACCAACAACAACGGTTAAATACAATCGTTGTCTAAAAATAAAAACGGGTGCACAAAGATAACGATTTTAATAAACCGTTGTCGTTGAAGTGTTGTCTATTCAAGTGTGCTTAAAGACAACACACCAACAACAACGGTTAAATGTAAGCTTATAAATCACGTAATAACATAATAACATAAACACGTGATATACGGATCTAATAAAATACTAACCTCCAGCCATAGCTTCCAATTGAAGAAGGTTGTGTAATCACGGGACTGCTGCAACAGAGTAACAGTAGTGTTTCTCTCACTTTCTCAACCCTCTCTTGATGGTGTATGAGGAATGAATCGTTAAGCAGTGAGAGGACCAAAGGGCTCTATTTATACTATCCATATGCCATCAATATGGTAATGTATCCCTTCCCTAATTACTCTTACAATCACCATTAGTTATTTACCTTAATTAACTAATGATTATATGGAAGTAATGCACCAAAATAATATATTACCTTTATTATTATAATATCTACCAATATTATAATAATGTAATAGTGGTAAGTGTTACATTAAATACAAAAGTTGTCTAAAAGTAAAAACGGGTGCACAAAGACAACGGTTTTAATAATCCGTTGTCGTTGAAGTGTTGTCTATTCAAGTGTGCTTAAAGACAATACACCAACAACAACGGTTTATACAACCGTTGTCTAAAAATAAAAATGGGTGCACAAAGACAACGGTTTTAATAAACCGTTGTTGTTGAAGTGTTGTCTATTTAAGTGTGCTTAAAGACAACACACAAACGACAATAGTTAAATAAAACCATTGTCGTTTTTTAAAAAAATTGCGTAAAGACAACGGTTTTATCAAAACTGTAGTGTTTGTAGTGTTGTGTATTCAAGTGCGATTAAAGACAACACACCAACGACAACGGTAAATAAAACCGTTGTCTTTTATTTAAAAAAAATGCACATAGACAACGATTTTTAAAAACCGTTGTCTTTGCGGTGTTGTCTTTTGATAAAATGCACAAAGACAACATACTAAAGACAACGGTTCGGTAAAACCCGTTGTCTTTAATAAAAGTGTTGCGTCAAAGACAACGGTTTTGTCTTAAATTGTTGTCTTTTACACAAAAGACAACACTTTAGTCAAAAACTGTTGTCGTTTCAATGTTGTCGTTTTAATGTTGTCTATGTGCATTTTTCTTGTAGTGATATATATATATATATATATATATATATATATATATATATACATACATACATATACGCACTCTGTTGTTATGTATACAGTATACGTACTCTTTTGTTTATGTTCGTTGTACGCATGTACTAATGTGGATATATATATCATTTGAAGTTTTGAACATAGCAATTCACCAACATATATGTTAATATGCTATTTAAAGTATTTAAAGTATGTAGGTACGTACTCTATATATATATATAATTTAATTTATATTTCATACTAATATAATTTACATGTAACATACTAATCAAAGTCTTATTAACAACATTTTAAAATATTAATACAATACCTAATTACACAACAAATTTGAGGGTAGGGGATTGGTATGGGTGGGAATATGGGTTATACGGGTTGGCCTGTATAACCCACGTGCCAACCTGTATAACCCGTACTCCCACACGGGTTATACAGGTCAGGTTGAAAACGGGCCGGGTTAGAAATTCTCTAACCTAACCCATCTAAAATACGGGTTAAACGGGACCAACCCGACGGGTTAGGCCCCGTTTTGACAGCTCTAGGTTGCCTCCATTTTCTTCTCTAGTTCCTCTATTTTCTTTTGTAGTCGCTCTACCACTTCCTCCTGCAAATTTGGGGTTTGCTTTAGCGTCGTGGACTGACGCGAAACTGGCCATCCAAACTCACACATCCCTTCTATCCGTTGTAACTGCTCATCTTGGTGTCCTCCCCCTACAACAGGATTCTCTCTTTATACCTATACCTACAACGACTATTCTGTGAATGTAACGGACACTTAATGTCTATACTAAGTGCAGATAATAACGATGAGGAGCCGTTGGAGTAACTTTTCTCCAATGTGTCGCGCTTGTGTAATGGGTGGCCGTTTGACTTCCCTACGCCTGCTTGTCTACCTGCATTTCAGGTTAGTCCCTGCTTTTCAAGACTAAATTTAGACTAATGTTTTTTTTTTCAATTTAAAATTCATTCAGAATGCTTACGCTTAAACATTTAACCAAAAGAAAATGGGTTTTACCGCCACGCTCAAGTATCTCTTCTATACCCAAACGCTAAGGCTAATATTACAAAATCCAACAAACTCAACTCAAGTCCAACTTAATCCAGTAAATGGAAATAACTATACAACCATAAAATTTCTCAAAAATAATAAATCTTCACAGAGTTTATTCTTAGACTTTATTCTTCACAACTTGAATTCTTCTCTAATTTTCATCCATGTTCACCTGTAAAAATAATTTCACACAAAAAAAACACATTGTATCCAAAAATTAGCATAAGCTAAGTAAGCATCACTTCACCCCGTAAAATAAGGGCTTGGATTTTATATTTTCAAAACTCATATACTTATTTCCAAAATTCTTCCATAATTGGATTTTCATAATAATATATGTATTTATATGTGGAGAATACTTCAAGTTCCAGTATCATATATATTCAAGGAAAATAAATACTCTTATAAAAAATCCATAGTTAGAAACTGAACTACCACCTATGTGTACATCCCTAGGGGATTCCAAGCCCATGAGTAGTATATGATCCCTAGTAGCCATCTTAGCTACCTCTTAATTATCAATTTCGAACCTGAATCATAACATTTGTGTACACACCCATCAGATTTCAAGCCTCTGGGTAGTGAATAGCCCCTAGTGAACAGTCTCTCCTGAACACCTCACAATTTTGTGGCTTCATCAAATCGTGTATTTTCTTCAAGACATAATTTTTTTTTAAAGATATATATTTCACTAATATGGGTAATTTTCCCAACATAATAATTAATCCAATATATGGAAAAAATTTCAACACATAATTTCTCCACAATGATCATATATAAATTCTGCACAATAAATATAATTCACAATACAATAATATAATTTCACCATATGAATATTACACCAAAAATTTTCAAGCCACACTTTTACTCAACACACGGGCTCGACACGTCGAAACCCGTTCTCGATATCTCGAGAATTAGACTCACAATGTTACCATTTATCAATAAATGTACTTATGTTCACATGAATAACATATATCATATACTATCAATACATACATTACTCGGGAAAAATGATAGTTTTGATGAACGTGAAAACTTACCATCGAAAACCAAAATTCTTATCAATACTTAATAGCACCATAGCCACTTCGATAATGAACTTGTAAACCAATCAAATCTAATATAATAACTATTACTAATATTATAATAATAATAATAATAATCAAAATCATCATCATCCCATTATCATTTCATCCTAATCCATATCTTTATAATATATATTCATTTCATCATCATCTGTATCAACATTCATCTAGTATGTTTATTTTCATCATTTTCATCATCTTCATTCAATAATTATCACCCATCATCATCAACTTATAATTACCATTGTTATTATAATTATGATAATAATATTATTATCATTACTAATACTGCTGAAATCATCACCACTAAACCTTATCATCTTTACTTAGATTATTATTATAAACCAATATCATCAGAAACCTCAATTTAATATTAGTAAGCTAAATTTAATCCTTACCTCGTGAATGACCTCATTATTAGCTCATCAATCACCCAATCATAAAACAAATCACCATATCATGATCCATAATCCTTTATCATCATTGTTTGTATGCTTCTGTGCGCCAAGATCATTCGCAACAGCATATAAAATAATATCATCATCATCGATCCAGAATTCATTATTCCATTATCACCATCTTTCAACATCAGCTTCGCCATCTCTACTTCTAACCACACTGCCAACCACAAACACCGCCGGAAATGGTGACGGAGAAACAACAAATCGACAGGAAAGAGAGATGGGACGATCGACTGTGAGAGTGAGAGGGAGAGGAAGGGAAATTCTGGAAGTTTATATACATGTACGTATAACCAGTAGAGAGATGGATTATTAGTGTTTATATGAGTTGCAGAAGTCTGTGAAGTCTCCCGGTATTTATAGGTAGTTAGGAGAGAAGAAAGCAGAGCTAGAACCGAGAAGAAGACAAGACACCCCTCGATCATCATTAATTACATAATTACTTAAAATATAGGGCTAGACATTTCAATTTAGTTTCTTTAATGTAGAATTGTAATACGAATATGAATTGTATTACCATATTTTACAATATTATGTTGCAGGGAAGTATATGTACTGTATTATTACGATTAGTAATTTTAATTTAGAATTGTATTACGGATAGGAAAGTAGGAAAGTATATATTGTATTACGATTTGTATTACCATATTTTAATGTACAATTGTAGTACGAATAGGAATTGTATTACCATTGACAGAGTAATTGAGCAGCACCTGACCCGAACCACAAGAAGGCAGACATGCTTAGGAAGTTAAACAACCACCCGTTACACCGGGGGAGAGAAGTAATTATAATGATTTTACAATCTTTCTCAACAAAATAATTATTTTCTTATGTGCTAACACGTATCACATTCCAGGTCGGGTACTTACCCAATTACCTTGTCACCAGCTCCCCTGTCCCCACTCCCTAGCTAGCGAGAGTGATCGAGGTAGCTTGGGAGTAGTAACTTGTATTAGGCATGAATCTTTTAGATAGGATAGGAAATCTCATGATCTCCTCTTTATCTTTGAAAATATTTCCTAATCTTCACCATAATTCCCCATAATTTCCCTTCCTATTATATGTCTTTTGTTTTTGTATAAAAACTCATCCCCTTTAGTTTTTTTGTTTTTTAATATCCCCTTCAATCCTGCCTCCACACTTTACCTAGTACGTTTCTTTTCCCATAGCTTTTTTTTAAAATTGTTTTTGTGGCCGAGGCCATATGTTTTGATTTTTGTTTTTTCAAAACCCTAGCCATTTTTTGTTCAAACCCTAGCCAGGCCTCGGCCAACAGGCAACCGAGGTGCGGCCTCGGCCACAAGAGGCCGAGGCCCGGCCTCGACCGTATACTGTTAGTTATTTTTTTTGAGTGCTTGCTCCCTTGTTTTGCTAGCAAGTTGGTTCCCCCTTGTTCACTAACCAAGTTAGTTTTTTAATTTTACAATGGACATGCTAAATTCAATTGATGTTGACGAACTTCCTTCTTCTTCTGATGATGAGGAGGAATATTCACCTCATGATGATGATGATGACCATTCCTCCTCTTTTAAGAATTTTCCCCATATTCCATTATTCCATATGATCTTGACCCTTCTTCGCTTTATTCACTAGTGAGGAAAACTCGTCCAAAAAGGAAGAGGCACGGGGCCTCGCATTCCCCCCTCGATAACTCCCTTATATAGCTTATACGACCTCAATTAGATCCCCAAGAGTTAGAGGATGCCCGAGGTCATGTGTGTCATAACGTTCGCCTTCTCATACCTGAGCCTAGTGCTACTATTATGAATCCTCCTCACACATACTTCGGAGTTCACCTTCTATCCATGCTGCTAGGGCTTAGGTTTCCTCTTCACCGCTTCCTTATGGAATTCCTAAACTACTATGAAATAACCCCAGGCCAACTTGTTCCGAATGGCCATTAAGCAATTGCAGGTTTTCTTTCCGTGTGTAGAGAGGGGGGTGGAACCCACACTGATCATTTTCCAAGCACTATTTACAGTTGGTAGGTCGTCCACCACCTCGGAAAGTTGGGTTTTTCGAGGACTCGACCAGCTGCCCTTGATTCACCCGGTATCGCTTTACTGTTTGTGATGGTTGACTATTTTTCTTAATTGTTTACTCTAACCCTTTTTGCTTCGCAAGTGGTATGTCTTCGAGAGCGGATCGATACTTATCGCTGGTTGGACAAAATCTGCCGTCCAAAAAAAACAAAACGGACAAGAAAGGAAAGAATAGTCAAGCAATAGGAGTGCCCGAGGAGGGGTCTCCCAACCTGAATTCCATGCCAGCCAGGTCTTCTGTCCCTTTTACCCAGCCCCTCGAGAAAGGGGAAGCTTTTTCAATCCGGAACCCACATGCCCGGACTAACCTGATTCGACTAGGCGCGGACGTGCCTCCTGGAGCTTCTATAATAAATGGGAGTATCAATGCCGTTGAGTTTGCCTCACGCTTTACTCCTCCAGCAGATTTGCAATTCCTCGATGCCTAAGAAGTGACCGTGCTACAGGAGCGATACCTCAAACACATGCTAGAGGTTGGTCGTTTACTTCGAAAGTTCATCTACTTATATGTAAACGCTTCTCACTTTATTCTTATGCTGGAAGGACAGGTCTTGCATGCTCAGTGTGAAATAATATGCACCAAGGCTCGTGAGGAAAAAAAGAATATCCAGGAACTTCTAGTGGCACGTGAAGGTGAGCTCGAGAAGCTAAAGGCAGACCACGCAATATTAACAGCTAAGTTGAAGCAAGAGCAAGAGGATCACGAGAAGACTCGTGCTACTATTGCAACGCTGAGGGAGTCTCATCATGCTACATCTCTTAAAGAAGTGGAGGAGACCTATAGGCGGTCTACCAAGTTCAAAGACGACGTGAAAGAGTACATGAGCACTACTGAGGATGCCAAGGAATTTTTAAAAACTAAGACAGGCCAAGAATCAATTGAGGCAGAATCTCAAGTTACATTTGATCTTGGAATGTACACCATGCAGCAACAGATTTATCCGGTGCTTCGTGAGAAAGATCCCAACTTCGACCTAGTGGTCATTGGCTTGCCAGTGATGGAGGAGAATCCCGACCCAAATGCCAAGTGCCAAGAAGCTGCTATTGATGCTGCTGCTACTAACAAAGATGTCGTTGATGAAGTTGATGGTGATGCCGATGGAGCTACTATCGACTGTGAGATATCCTCCATTTCCGACCTTTTCCACGTAAATACCATCAATGTTCCCAATGTTCCCATAAAAAATATCGTCATCGAAGATATTACCGGGACAGAGGATGAATAGCTATTTTCCATGAACTCTTTGAATAATTCTTCTACCACTTCCTATTTTTGATCACATTATTACTTGCTAGAACTTCAGTAAAATTTGCTACTCAATAAAATTTGCTTTACTTTAATACTCATGCTTTTTTTTTTCATTCACGTAGGCGACCTCGGGCATACGTGGTCGAGGTCATATGCCGTCGAGGCGCGACCTTGGCCACAGGCGGCCTCGACCATAGGTGGTCGAGGCGCGGTCTCGGCCACAAACGGCTAAGGCGCGGACTCAGCCAATATGCGGCCAAGGTGTAGCCTCGGCCTTTTTTTTTTTTTTTTTTGCTATAGACCTTTTATCGCGCATCCACAAGTAATTTCGAATCATACAACTATAGAGAATTATTATTTTATTAAAATAATCTGTGTGAACCATGATTAACATTACACTGAATCATTACTGATAGTATCTCGTTAAATGCTCTAAGTTCCATACCCTATCGACCAATCTGCTTCCTACGATTTTCAATTTATACGTTCCTATGCGAATGACCTCCTCGATGATGTAGGGTCCCTCCCATTTTTTCGCGAACTTGCCCCCATCTAATGGCTGATTGGCTTCTCTCCTTTGCAACACGTAGTCACCTACTTGGAAGTATTGGGGTCGGACCATTGCGTCATGATAAGACTTTAACTGTCGGTTGTAGTTCTCCATCCTAATGAATGCAGCATCCCTTTTTTCGTCTATGAAATTAAGATCTACCCCTTACTGGAATTCATTTGGTTTGGTTCATACTCCTCCGCTCTCTTGCTTGGTATCACCACTTCTATTGGGCGCTCTCTATCGTTGAAAGGAATCACAGCTAGAGAGACACTTATATCTTTCTGGTTCATAGGACACAATGGCCCCCTCCTCTCCGTAGAAAACAATTGCCAGTGGATCTTCCTATTTTAGTTCATAGGGCACAATGATCCCCTCCTCTCCATCAGACATAATTGCCAAAGGGTCTTCAGGGGTGATAGTGAATATACTCCAGGACCGGTCGGATACACTCCGAACCCGGTCAGAAGGCGTTAAGGTCGGGCGACCGGCTGGTCGGGAGGATCGCTGTAAGGTCGGATGTCAAGGGCCGAACAGTACCCCCGATTCGTCCACAACGTGGCGTGCCAGTGGCTGCCACGTACTCCCTCCCGCTTGGGTGCAGAGTGAGGCGGGCGCATGCGCGCCACGTTCCCGTCATGCCGGAGGCCCGGCAACCGCGCTTTTCTCCCTTATAAATAACGCATTTATGAGGAGAGAGAGGATCTTTTGGCCAATTCTTGATTAAGTCTTGAGGAGAGCTCGGACAGTAGGGAAGCCCACTGCCGACCTGCCGAGCCCTTCAAACCCATTTTTGTATTGTAAATCGGGTTTGGATCCTTGAGGCAATAACAGATCGTATTTTCCGGTTTTAGCTTGGTATCCGTATTTAACTATATCATTTTGGCGTTGTCTGTGGGGACCGCGACTGAAAAGTTACCATTCACGTAAGCCGGTCCCTCTATACATCCGAACATGGTTTTCTTCAACAACCAAGAAGCCGATGACAATTATGATCTCCGTTCTCATTTGAGTTCCCGAGTAGATCCCAACAACATGGCCAGGGTGCCGCCGCCGGAAGCGGTGAACGCCATCCACCAAGATGCTCCGTTCCCGATCCCTAGGGGCTCGGGCCCCTACCAATATCCCATGCCAGGCGGATCGATGACGTATCAATATTCGATGGACCCGACCATGCAATGGTGGCCAACTTCGCCAAGGTTCTATCCTCAGCCATACATGTATCCACCTATGCAGCCGATGTATCCCGCTATGCTTATTAGGCCGGACATGACGACTGCCGAGACAATCCCGGTAGTCCCACCCGCTCTGCACCGCTCACAATCCGAGCGTCGATCCCGTGGTTCTGAAACTACGCCCATGGTGCAGGCTCGGAGGCCAGCGTTGTCTCGGCTTAGTACATTTGACCAGCCTAGGGGGGTGCCACAACCGAACACATCGCGAACCAGCGCTTTTGATCGCATCGACGACCCCGATCTCCGACCCCATGGACGAGTCACCCGAGGACCCCAACCAATGAGCATTTCGGCGACTAGCCATTCAAGCGAGACAAGTTCTTCATACACGAAGCCAAAAAAGGACCGCCACGCTGGGAGCAGCCGAGGCCTGGCCCGGGGGGTGTTAGACCAAGTCCGAGCGGAGTTCAACAAATGGAAAAGGAAGCAAGCTGAGTCTGGCCCAAGGGGAATGGAGAGCAATCTACTCCGAGCACCTTTTGTTCAAGACATCATAAACCAGCCGTATCCCATGGATCTTCGAGTGCCAGGAAGCAAAGACTATTGCGGGCGTACCGACCCGGAAGAGCATGTCAACTCCTACTACGGAAACATGTTGATGATGGGAGTATCTGACGCGGTGATGTGCCGAGCTTTCTACTCAACCCTGTCGGGTCAGGCGGCTGAATGGTTCGCATCTCTCGAACCAGGCTCCATCGCCGACTTTTCCGAGCTAGCAGGGAAGTTCGTTCACCGCTTTGCCGTCTCGAGGGCTGCTAAGAAGCACTTCACTTCCTTGGAAAAGGCCAAGCAACGGGAGGGCGAGTCCTTGACCCTTTTCAGTGAAAGGTGGAAGGCCGCCGTGGCGGAGATAGAGCCGGTAGACGATCGCACCGCGGTCAACTTATTGCTCTCTGCGCTACGGGCGGGGCCTTTGTATCAGGACCTCGTTCTCAATCAGCCGAACACCTACCAAGAGGCCTTGAAGAGAATGACCGACCATGCGGTAGCTGAAGAAGCCAACGCTGCCAAGCGCTTGTTGGAATTCGGAGGACAAGGTCGGAGAGACGTGAGGCGGCAACCCGACCCAAGGAGGAAGGATCAAGATGGAAACCCAATCTACACCCCCTTATCGAGACCGATTGGGGAAATCTTGGAGTACGCACAGTCTTGCAACATGATCCAACTCCCAGCCCCGGCGAGGGATGGCCCCGACAAAGATAAGTACTGCGCCTATCATAGGAACCGGGGACACGAGACCGATGAGTGCCACGTCCTGAAGGGGTTGATTGAAGATCTTTTGCGTTCGGGAGAACTGGCGCACTTTGCTGCAGAGAAGAAAAGGAGCCGACGCTGGGGGTAGAAGAAATACTTCAAGAAGTCTGACAAATAGCAGAAAGATAAGGGGCCCAAACCCGACCATGACCCTCCTGCCGCCGAGTCGAAACAGATCATTCATGTTATTTTCGACGAGCCTGGTCGAGGGACTTGCTCGTATGCTCGATCGGCACCAGTCAACCCGAGAAGAGAATGAAGAACGAGCCCATAACCTTCACTGACCAAGACCTCCCCCTCGGAGGAGACCAGTCCGCCGAGGCGTTAGTCATCACCGTTGATATCTGCGGAGCTGAGGTCCGAAGAGTGATGGTAGACACCGGCAGCAGCGTTAATGTGTTGTACTTGGAGGCCTTCTAGAAACTGAAGATCGAAAGGTCAGCCTTAACATCGGTACGAACGCCGTTGTCGGGTTTCACGGGCGACATGATCCACCCAGAAGGAATAGTCGTCCTCCCTGTAGAGGTCGAAGTCTATCCCAAGATCTTAAAGGTAGATATGGAGTTTATTGTTGTCAATCTGGCATGCGTGCAGAACGTCATCTTAGGCCGACCAGGGATAGCCCAGATGAAGGCGATCATCTCCATGCCTCATCTGTGTATGAAGTTCCCGACTTCGAAAGGTGTCGGGACAGTCCGGGGAGACCCGCGATCAGCCAAATTGTGTTACGTCCGGGCAGTAGAGAAACAAGCCGCGAGCACGTCTCGCGTGAACACCATTGCCCGTCGGAAAGATGAAGAAAAGAAGGAACAACCAGGGCCATCCGAGCCCGTCGAAGAAGTGCCCTTGGATCAAGGTCGGCCTGAACTATGCATCAAAATTGGAACGTCTCTTAACCCAGACCTTAGGCGGTCGATCCTTACAGTGCTGCGAGAATTCGCCGACATTTTCGCCTAGGGCCCGGAAGACATGCCCGGGATTGACCGAGCCGTGATTTGCCATCGGTTGTCCGTAAGCCCGACCTCTAAGCCTGTTAAATAGAATCAGAGACACTTGTCCGTCGACCGACGCGAGTTTGTCAAAGGGGAAGTCAAAGCCTTGCTTTCGGCGGGTCACGTCCGAGAGGTTACGTACCTGGAGTGGGTCGCGAACGTAGTCCTGGTGCCCAAGCCCCCGGCTTGGCGAATGTGCATCGACTACACCGACCTAAACCGCGCCTGCCCCCTCGACCCGTATCCACTCCCGAGCATTCACCAGATGGTCGACGAGACGGCGAGAGCGGAACTCATGAGCTTCATGGATGCTTTTAAGGGGTATCATCAGATCATGATGTCCGAGGCCGATGAGGAGAAGACAGTGTTCGTGACACCGGATGGATTATACTGCTACCGAGTGATGTCGTTCGGATTGAGGAACGCAGGGACTACGTACCAACGAATGATCAACTCGGTGTTCGGGGGATTGTTGGGAAGGTCGATGGAGGCTTACATAGATGATATGATTGTCAAGAGCACTGCTCGAGCCGACCACCCAGACCATCTCCGAGCGTGCTTTCAAATAATGCGCGAACACCGATTAAGATTGAACCCGAAGAAATGCACCTTTGCCGTGCATACTGGAAAGTTTTTGGGCTACATGATGACCAGACGGGGGATAGAGCCAAACCCGACCAAAATTCAAGCCATCTTGGATATGAAGCCCCCGACCAGCATCAGGGAAGTGCAACAACTCACCGGCCGACTGGCAGCGCTCAGCCGATTCCTCTCCAAGCTGGCGGATCGGGCACATCCCTTCTTCAAGATCTTAAAGAAGTCCCACGGTTTTACTTGGGATGATGACAGCCGAGCGGCGTTTGAAGATCTCAAAGCTTATTTAGCGTCCCCGATCGTCCTGTCGAAGCTTGAGCCGGGAGAAGATCTGGAGGTATATCTTGCTGTTTCAGATCGGGCCGTCAGTGCGGTCCTGTGCCGAGTTGATCATGAAGGAGTACAGCGGCCAGTATACTATGTGAGCCACGCTTTGCAAGGACCAGAATTCCGATACACCCAACTGGAGAAGGTGGTGTTCGCGCTAGTCATTGCGGCGAAGCGATTGACGCCTTACTTTCAAGGTCAGAATATCCGAGTATTAACAGATCAGCCGATCGGGGCCATCCTCAGGACCTCAACCTCTTCGGGACGTCTAGTTAAGTGGGACATGATGCTGACGCAATTCGCCTTGGAGTATAAACCCCGACCGTCCATCAAGGCCTAGGCTCTGGCTGATTTCATGGTAGAGTGCACCGCGTGGGATACCGAAGCTGACCCGAATGATCCTCAAACCCCTGAATGGTGGGAAGTCAGTACCGATGGGTCCAGCGGGAAGAAAGGAGCAGGAGCGGGGATAGTCATCATGACCCCCGAGGGCTTTAAGGCTTATCACGCTATCTTGTTCCACTTCTCGCCGACCAACAATGAGGCCGAGTATGAGGCCCTAATCGCCGGACTACAGCGGGCGAGACAGCTAGGGGCGAAGACTATCCGAGCTAAAACGGATTCCGAGCTAGTCGTCGGGCAGGTTAACGACGAGTTCGTCACCAAAGGGGATAAGCTGATAGTCTATAAAGATCGGGTGCTGACCGTCCTGCAACAGTTTGAGGCCCACAAACTCACCCACATTCCCAGGTCTGACAACGCTGATGCGGACATGTTGTCACGGTTGGTACATGAGGCTCCCGAGCACATATCGAAGATAACCCATATCGAAGAAGCGTCTGCGCCGTGCATCGATCTCCTTGAGGTTAGGCCAGTCGAAGTGGAACAAGACTCGTGGATTACCGACCTCAAAGAGTACCTCCAAGATGGGAAATGCCTGAAGAAGAAGACCGAGCGCGGAAGGTGAGGCTCCGAGCGCCCAGGTTTCAGATCGTTGACAATCGCTTATACCGGCGATCTTATGGGGGCCCGTTGATGAGGTGTTTGAACGCATTCGAAGCCGACATCGTCATGAAGGAACTACACTCGGGACTATGCTCGGCACACCAGGGGAGCAGGTCGCTCGCACGACGGATTATGGTTATGGGGTACTATTGGCTGTCCATCCAACTGGATTGCGAAAACCTCGCCAGAACATGCAAGCCTTGCCAGAAATTTGCAAGGGCACCCGGTCGGCTAGCGACCTTCTACCAGCCGATCAGCACAGCGATACCATTCGCTCGCTGGGGGGTGGATATCATAGGGCCGTTCCCGATGTTGGCAGCACGGAAGAGATTCGTGATCGTGGCTATCGATTATTTTTCGAAATAGATCGAGGTAGAACCTTTGGCGACCATAACGGCTCAACAGTGCGAACACTTCGTATGGAGGAACGTCATCGCCTGGTTCGGAGTCCCCGTGCACCTGATCACGGATAATGGAAGACAGTTTGAGAGCCAGTATTTTCAAAACTTCCTAGCTACGGTCGGCACGAAGTCCATCCGATCATCCGTGGCGTACCCCCATGGAAATGGGCAGGTCGAGAACGCGAACCGAACGGTCTTAGATGGGCTGAAGAAGAAGCTATTTGATGCCGGTCGAAGCTGGGCAGACGAGCTGTCATATGTGTTGTGGGCATATCGGACCCCTCGGGAAGCCACTAAGGAAACTCCCTTTGCATTGGTTTATGGGGCTGAAGCCCGGCTGCCGATCGAAGCCTGGATCCCGACCTCTCGAGAGCGCGGCTACGCTGAGAATGACAACGAGCGAATGATGGTCGCTGAGCTGGACGCCTTGTAAGAAAAGCGAGAGGTCGCGGCTCGGAGGATAATCGAATACCAGAACAAAATAAAGCAGACCCGCGACCTCCGAGTTCGGTTGAGATATTTCCAGGTGGGAGATTACGTCCTTCGAGAGCGGAAAGCTAGCCGACCAAATGAGGGCGGAAAGTTCGCGCAAACCTGGGAAGGGCCGTATGTCATCTTTGCCGTAATCCGATCCGGCACTTACAAGTTGGAAACCACCACGGGAAAGCCTGTAGATCGGATATGGAACTCGGAGCATTTAGTCCTATTCCACCATTAGATTAGGATGGTTGATGATGTAACCGGGCCAAAAGAAGCCCCCCAATGTAATGAGTTTATGTTGATTGAATGAAGGGCTTCGGCTCAGATTGTCTAGACATCATTGCTCTGACCTAAGGGTCAGCAGGCCGACGGGAGTAAGGTGCCCGAGTATGTTGGTCTACCGACCTTGTGGCCTTCGAGGCCGATGGGAGCAAGGTGCCCATCTCGGGAGTAAGGTGCTCGATTATGTTGGTCTGCCGACCTTGTGGCCTTCGTGGCCGATGGGAGCAAGGTGCCCATCTCAGGAGTAAGGTGCCCGATTATGTTGGTCTGCCGACCTTGTGGCCTTAGAGGCCGATGGGATTGAGGTGCCCATCTTAGGAGTAAGGTGCCCGATTATGTTGGTCTGCCGACCTTGTGGCCTTCGAGGCCGATGGGAGCAAGGTGCCCATCTCGGGAGTAAGGTGCCCGATTATGTTGGTCTGCCGACCTTGTGGCCTTCAAGGTCGATGGGAGCAAGGTGCCCATCTCGGGAGTAAGGTGCCCGATTATGTTGGTCTGCCAACCTTGTGGCCTTCGAGGCCGATGGGAGCAAGGTGCCCATCTCGGGAGTAAGGTGCCCGATCGAGTTGGCCTCTGAGGCCGATGGGAGCAATGAGCCCATCTTGGGAGCAGGGTGCCCGATCTTTTAAGCTTAAGGTTAAGATAAAATAACCAGCGTATGAAGCAAAATCGAGAATGTTATTAATTTGAGAAGTTCAAAGCGCTCGGCACAAGGGCGGGCCGAGCTCCGCCAGTTCAAAATATTACAAAATTCTTTCACACCGGCCAATCATTCAGAAGGACCCGGCTTAGAGTAAGGTTTGGGGCCGGGATCGGCCACTTCGCCGGGGAGTAGGGCCAGCACCTCAGGGAGGTCGGTCTCTTCGAGGCCCTCGGTTAGGGCCGTGTGGACTTGCTCCTGTATGGCTTGGCAGCCAGAAGAGAAAGCCCACTGCCCGTAGACCCACATGAGCCGGTCTCCGACTTCCGTGTTGATGAAGGCGGTGAGGAACTCTTTGGCTATAGCCTCGTCCGTGCATATGAACCGAGTGAGGCTGCTGGCGTCTTTCATTTTGTCTATGGCCTCCTTCTCGGCCCGCTCTGCCTTCTCGGCCTCGGAAAGTTTCTTCTCCGCCTTCTCGGCTCGATCCTCAGCAGCTCCGAGCTCTTTCTCCAGCTCTTGGATCCTTTTCTCGGCCGCGGTGACCTGCTTCTGGAGGGGCACGACCTCTTTCTCCCAGATGCCTTCCAAGGCCCGGGCCCGACAGGAGAGGTCGGTCGTCGTGTGAGTTAGCTGAGAAGGCAAAGGGGGGGTTAGACACCTGTGACCGATCGGGGGCTGATAAGCTTCTTAGTAACTAACGAACTTACCCGAAGGATGTCCTCGGCAATCTGTTCGCCGAGACGGTTGCACGACCACCCCATGATGGTCTCCATGCCTGGCACCTTGTCCCTTATCTGGTCGACAAGGATGGCAGCCAACGCGTCCCTCTCGCACAGGCCTTCTTGCAGCTCGGACGGTCGGCTCCCAAAGGAGCACTTTGTGCGCTTCAGGGTAAGAACCTCCTCGACCTCGGGCTCTTGTCGTTCTTCCTTCCCCCGCCAGCTTTGGCCGGGAGCGACTTGGAGGTCGGATGTAGTAGCGCCTCCCGACGAGGTGTCGATCGGGGTCGGAGCGGAGACGTTGGTGACCGGGGAATCGGTGACCGGCTTGGCGGCGGCCTTCTTCGACCCGAGAGCTATCTTGGTTTTGGGGCGAGGGGCAGCTGCTGGAGCGACAAAAGCTTTATTAGGCGCCATGTCTGCACAAACAACAAAGAAGGGTTAGTTCGGAAGGTTGAACCCCTAAAAACAGATCCGAAGGGGTTAGAGACGGGCGGAGGCAATTTTGTCGACCTTGGCTCGGCTCGGCCGACGGAGTTTTAGTGACCCGGGTGGCGATCGGCACTGGTTCATACTTCTCGCTTCGGCCGTAATCTGGGGGCTCGAGGTTGGCATTTTTATAGCCCTCCAGGGTGCGGAAGATGAGGTACTCGTACACCTCCGAGGAGATCTTCGCGGCCGCATCGGTTAGAGCCTGGGTCCGCTTCGGGAAGCTGTGCTCGGTGAAGTGCGTGGACCACACTCGGGGGACCAGAAGCTTCCACTTGTACTCGACTGAGAGTATTCGGTTTTTCCACCCCTTGTTACTATCGGGAACGTTTGTGAGAGTGCAGTGGTGCCCCCGAGACTAGAGCATGAGATAACCTCCGCCGTGCTTTGCCGAGAGGGGTCTGACGGCGTAGAGAAAGTTGAACAGCTCCATGGTGCACACCAGCTTGTGCCGAGTGCAGATCTGAGGGAAACACGCGATCATCCGATAGGCGTTCGGGATGATCTGCCCGGGAAGAACCTCGTAGTACCTCAGAAAAGCGAGAAGGAAAGGAGAAAAGGGAAAGGTCAATGGCGCCTTCAGGGAATCTAGGTGGATCCCGAGCCAGTCATCGATATGCCGATCGATCACGTTGCCGAGCGAACGGCTGACCTTATAAGGCACTTTACCGCGCAGTAGTGCGTGAATCTCGTCGGTCTCGGCACGAGTGAGCAAACACTTTTGTTGCTGAACGACCTCGCTGTTCAGGAAGAGCATCTTCTTTCGGGTGGTGGAAGGCTCGTTGTCAGCCTGGTCGGCCTCCGTCGGGTTTGGAACTGACGAGCTGGCCACAGTTGGGGCAGGTAATGCCGACGGTCGGCGAGGGTTCGGCGCTGATGAACTCGCCTCGCCCGGGGCTGGGAGAGCATCAGGGTTAGGACGAGGCCTCGGGGCCCGAGACTCGCCCTGGGTCGCGCAACTCCCGAGGGACGCCTCTTCGGCGTAATGATGCAGCAACGTCCTCCATGGTGCGAGGGCTGAGATGGGGGAATAGCGCCGAGACCACTACCCGTGGCGATTTGCCCCGGCCTGCTGAGCTGACGTCCTCGGTAGAAGCCGAGGTTTGTTAAGGCCCTTCGTTCTCCTCGGTGTTGGGGGAGACGTGCTCCACTTCATCGATCTGGTTGAAAGTGGAACCACCCGTCGAAGGAGAAAAGCTTTCGTTCCCCGCTTCGTCGCCCTCGTCGTAGTCCCGACCAGATATATTTTGGCTGTCCGAGCCCGACATCCTAATTCCTATTTAAGCGAAGGGATTGGGGTTCAGCTATTGGACGCGGGAGCCGACCTAGACTATGGGGTCTATGTTGCCAAAAGAGCAAAGAGAAAGTACTTACCGAGTGTAAAAGTGGCAGAGGGTAGTGAAGACTTTGCGGTGTGAACAGCGGTCGCCCTTGTTTTCGCTCGGGAAGCTCTGATCTCCGGATAGCTGTGATGGCGAAAGTAGGCGTCGAAGAGGGGAGCGGCTATTTATAGGCGCGGAGCGAGGAAGGCTAGTCATCGCTTAGGGTGGCGGTTCAATTTTCGAGGGTTTTCCCGCCAAAGGCGTTCTCCGCCGTGAGTGAGTCCCCACCGAGTTCCTGTGCGCCCGCGCGAGAAAACCATCACGATAAGCAGCAATGCGGTCAGCTCGACGTGAGTTTTCACCCCAAATCACTCCTTCGCGCTCGCACTCGTCGCGCTTTGGGGTGAGGGGGCTAGATGATAGTGAATATACTCCAGGACCGGTCAGATACACTCCGAACCCGGTCGGAAGGCGTTAAGGTCGGGCGACCGGCTGGTCGGGAGGATCGCTGTAAGGTCGGATGTCAACGTGGCGTGCCATGGCTGCCATGTACTCCCTCCCGCTTGGGCGCAGAGTGAGGCGGGCGCATGCGCGCCACGTTTCCGTCATGCCGGAGGCCCGGCAACCGCGCTTTTCTCCCTTATAAATAACGCATTTATGAGGAGAGAGAGGATCTTTTGGCCAATTCTTGATTAAGTCTTGAGGAGAGCTCGGACAGTAGGGAAGCCCACTGCCGACCTGCCGAGCCCTTCAAGCCCATTTTTGTACTGTAAACCGGGTTTGGATCCTTGAGGCAATAACAGATCGTATTTTCCAGTTTTAGCTTGGTATCCGTATTTAACTATATCAAGGGTTATCCCCAACTTCATGGCCACATAGCTGAATCTTCCTATTCTTCAACTTTTTGAGTCGAGCCTACTCCACCAGGCGCCTTGAGCGTCGCCTCTTCATTTCCTTGCTTGTCTTCTTTGGATCCAATGAGTCCTAAAAAAATCCCTTCCAAAAAAAATTCAAAAAAAAAATAATGGTCGAGGTCGCCTCGGCCTACTGTCCTTCAAAAAAAAACATGAGGAAGAAGCGTACCAGGCTAATAGTATGGATGAAGGATTGGAGAGGATACTAAAAAAAATTTTGGGGATGAGTTCTTATATGAAAAGAAGACGCATAAAAGGAAGGAAAAATATTTGAAGAATATTTGAAGATTAAGAAATATTTTGAAAATTTTAATATTCCCTTATAATATCAGAATTTGATCCTATTCAAAATTTATGCCTAATACAAATTATTACGCCCAAGCTACCTCAACCACTCTCGCTGGCTAGGGAGTTGGGGGACTAGTGACAGAGTAATTGAGCAGCACCTGACCCAAACCACAAGAAGACAGGTAGGCTCAGGAAGTTAAACAACCATCCGTTATACCTGAGGAGAGAAGTTATTACCAACGGCTCCATTACACTTCACATTCAAGGCTCGCCATCATGAAGACCGTTACACTCATAGGAGAAGAGTCGTTGTACCTGTACTATAGTATAAGTAGTAGGTCTGTTGTAGAAAGAGGGGACACGCAAAACTATTATACTGAAACTGATTGCTCATTGTACTTCACTTATATCAAATATACTCCGGTAACATTCTTACCGTCATCCATGTTTTACAATATTATGCAAATTTTAATAGTATAGGAGTTTTTTGGGCGGGATGTTAAAATGGATGATATTGTTTTTTTGTTTTTTTTTTGAAAAAAAAAAAAACTAGAATTGCATTACTCCAAGGCCTTAGCCAAAATTACATCGGAAATAAAAAGGGGGGTAAAGCATCTCATCCCCTGCAACCAGCATTGAAAATGACGTACCTTGCTAGTAAATGGGCAACTAAATTCGCAGATCGCTTCACAAACCTAAAGCTAATATTAGGAATAATACTAGCTACTTCATAAATATCATGAGCAAATAAGATCAAAATAAGAAACAAAATTGTGGTGATTAAGGCCTTGAATGACAAGTTGAGAATCAGACTCCACAATGAATGCCGCACCACCCCTCGAACTAGCCCATTTCACTGCCTCACGCACCGCTATGGCTTCGGCTAATTTGACCTGCAGAATTCCATCCAAAGTTACGGACTTTGGTGCCACAAACGAACCGTTGGAATCCCGAATGATGAGGCCAATCCCTGTACGTTTAGAGCTTAGGTCCCGCGCCGCATCGGTGTTAATTTTCATGCAATCCTCAGGAGGTTTAGTCCACTTCATGTGAGAAGTAATGGAGCTGGGAACAATGCTAGAATTTTGCCAAAGTTGCCAAGCTGCTAGATAGCCTTTCGCCTCCTCAATGATGAGCAGCTGAGTAGATTTTTGAGCATTCCAAATCCTATTGTTTCTTTCCTTCCAGTTTCCCCATATTTTATTAACAGTATAGATTACCATATTTTAATGTACAATAGTAGTACGAATAGGAATTGTATTATCATATATTTTACAATATTATGTAAGTAGTGTTTTGGGCGATAAATTAAAATTGAGGATTTTGTTTTTATTAATAGTATAGATAGACTTTGCAAACTTATACAAATAACTAGTTATCACACGCGCGTTGCGCGATTAAACCAATGCCAATACGTAGTTTTAAATTAGTGTTCCTTAATTGGTTAAAGTAGTCATATAATAATGAGAGAAAAAAATGCCAAATTAATAAAAATCAAAGAAATAGTCTCGATGCTTATATATTTTAATAAAACATAACGAAATTGTTAATAGCTAAATTACAGGTAAAGTAGAAACAAATAGACCACTAACTATAGATGATTATCTATCATGATCAATCAATGGAAGAAAACAATTGAATAAAGAGTACTAATTTGAGTAGAGTAAATTAATTTTTCTTAGTGCGCATTTGCTGAGGCTCAAAATTGTCTTCATCTTCTCCATCTTTAGTAAAGTTGAGTTTCCTTTTTGCTAGCTGTGTCTTTATTGCATCTTGTTTACTGAAGGTAGTGAATGGGAATGATTCGTGCAATGATGATGTTATGGTATATGATACCATGTTTTTGCCTTGTTGTGTATAAGATTGAGACTTCAATTGTATTATATATTATTCATCTTGTAAGCGGTTATTGATATGTAGAATTATTAGTTGTTGACCCTACAACTAATAATGATAAAAACAAAATAATAATAATAATAATAATAATAATAATAATAGTAATAATAATAAAGGGATAATTTTTTTACTATTTACTTACAGTTTCATCCTCAAGGACGATGAGCATATACTTTTACATAGGCATTCCAATAGCGTTTTTTGGTTCGTTCTTCTTAATGACACGAACTTTATCCAGACCACAGTTTTTGTGTCAATATCAATTAACTTTACTGCATTTGCCATTACTAATATCTTTGTGTCATTGGAAATATGTTCATAAAGGATGTTATGAAATAATATAATGAGAACCACAACATAAATTCAAAAACCATAGATTAGGGAGTAATGAGTAACTAAAATGTGTAGATTATAGAGGAATATAATGAGAACCACAACATTACATACAAGGATACAAGTATAGATAAACATATTATACAATAGATATATTTACATAATGATATTGAATTATACTAATTAATGAGTATACCACCAATGATTTAAAAAAATTGTAATCATTATGAGTACAAATACAAATAATATAATATCATGATAAGATTTTGACAATCATACCTATAGAATGTCACATAGATGGTGTGTTGCATAATATGTTAGGTTTATTTTGTGTGAATACCAATGAGAAGGGGGGGAGGGGGGTTTATATACTGTTGTTTTGAGTAGAATAATGGTTTAGTTAGGAATCTATACAAAATTGTATTATAGAATCCTATTAAAACTTCAATATTATAATTTTAAGTTAGGAATATATACAAAATTGTATTATAGATCAAAATCCTATTAAAACTTCAATATTATAATTTTAAGTTAGGAATCTATACAGAATTGTATTATAGAATTCTATTAAGACTTCAATATTCTAATTTTAAGTTATGAATCTATACAAATTGCCTAAAGAATTTGACGCTAAACTTCTGTTATATTTGACGAAAAGAAGTTGGTAAAATTATAAAGGATTGGGATATATTAGGAATTTAGTTGGAGGTTGCTCAATAAGAAGAACGCTAAACTTCCGTTATATTTGACGGAAAGAATTTGATAAAATTATAAAGGATTAAGATATATTAGGAATTTAGTTGGAGGTTGCACAATAAGAAGAACACAAAGTACAATATGTTATAGCAGACTATTACACCAACATTTCTTTAGTTCCAGTTAGGGGTCTAACATTATTGGCTCTTATAATAATTGTAGATGTAGATTGTAGATAACAAATATTTTATCATAATTTATATTTAATTTTTGTGTATTCTAAAATATGTTATGAAATATATTAAAGATGGAATGTTTTAATATATTATTTCATATTTTTTATTTGTTTTAATCTTATCTATTTATTATATATTTTAAATAAAAAAATACTTTTCTTTTATATTATATAACAATGGATGCTCCAAGTTGAAAGCACGCAATTTCTGTGCATCATTTTAAGTCTCATGTTTCGAAATTAGAGTCACAGCTACAAGATGAAGACTGAAGAGGAAAACAAGATAAAGGAAAGAACGCTTTAGCCAATTGTATTTTCTGGACCAAAATACCTTTCAATTCGATAAAATGACTAAAATGCCCCTGGCGTAAAGTCTTTTAAAGGGGACTCCTATGCCATTTTGACCTCTCAACCAAATCAAAAACCCCAAGTCAAGTACCCGTTTTAGGGTTTTATGAATATTTCTTTATAATCTTCTTCTTATCACTATGTAAGAGAGGATAAAGTTTGAATAATTTAGCGATGGACGCTGCAGCTTCACTGCTAGAGGGAATGTCGAGACGACGGAGAAGCTCAGCCTTCCGAGCTTGCAATCAAAGATGAAGAGCGATCGGATGTCTATGAATCGGAGTTAAACAAAAAATACTTTTCTTTTACATTATATAACAATGGATGCTCCAAGCATTCATAAGAAATTCACACACATAGTAAATTCTCATACGCATCAAATCTTGCAGCATTCATATGATTATGGATGTTAAGCATTAACTTAAGTATATATAAATATACCTATATATATGAAAGTTGTCACATTTATTGAGATATTATTTATCATAACAATTATTATATTTTATATAATTAGTTTGGACGGGAATTTGCAAAAGTAGAAATTTATTTTTATTAATAGTATAGATATAAGTGTATTAAAAAAATAAGATTTTATTTTTATTAATAGTATAGATATATGTGTATTTAAAAAAAAACAGAAAACAAGAAGAGAGATGAATCGCAGCGGACCTGAACACAATTCCGAACAAACCCTTTACAATGAGCGCTTTAGCCCATTGTAATTTCTGGACTAAAGTATCCTTCAATTAGACGAGATGACTAAAATACCCCGTAGAATATTTTAATGGGGACTCCTCCCTCATTTTGACGAGTTGTTCATAACTCAATGTTCACAATTTAATAACTCCACAGTTTCTTAACTTCAAGTTCACAATTTCATAACTCCATATTCATAGTTTCATAACTCTATGTTCATAATTTCATAACTCTATGTTCATAATTTTATAATTCTATGTTCAACATTATTATAACTCTATGTTCAATAGTATAACACAATTTTTGAATCTATATAACAAAATTGTGAATATAGAGTTAAAAAATTGTGAATATCGACTAATATAATTTTGTATATTGAGATATAAAATTATGAATATTTTTTTTGAGGAAATAAAATTATGAATATAAAGTTCTAAAATTGTGAACATAGAGTTCTAAAATTGTAAATATAGAATTTTAAAATCTACACTTATAATAAGAGCCAATAATGTTAGACCCTTAACTGGAACTAAAAAAATATTGGTGAAATAGTCTGCTATAACATATTGTACTTTGTGTTCTTCTAATTGTGCAACCTCCAATTAAATTCCTAATATATCCTAATCTTTTATAATTTTACCAAATTTTTCCGTTAAATATAACGGATGTTTAACATTAAATTCTTTAGGCAATTTGTTTCTTTATTACAGTTTTCAAACAAATTGGCAATATTCTATAATACAATTTTGTATAGATTCCTAACTTAAAATTAGAATATTGAAGTCTTAACAAGATTCTATAATACAATTTTGTATAAATTCCTAACTAAATCATTATTCTACCCAAAATAACAGTATATAAAACTCCTCCCCTTCTCACTGCTATTCACCCAAAACTAAAACTAACATATTCTGCAACACACCATCTACTTGACATTCTATAGGTATGATTGTCAAAATATTATCATGTTAATTCTATTATTTGTAATTGTACTCATAATAATTACAATTTTTAAAAAAAAATCAATGATGGTATACTCATTAATTAGTATAACTTCAATATCGTTATGTAAATATATCTATTGTATAATCTGTTCATCTATACTTATATTCTTGTATTTAATGTTGTGGTTCTCATTATATTCCTCTATAATCTACACATTTTAGTTACTCCTAACTCCCTAATCTATTATTTTTGAATTTATGTTGTGGTTTCCATTATATTATATTTCATAACATCCTTTATGAACATATTTTCCATGACACAAGGTTATTAGTAATGAAAAATGCAGTAAAGTTAATTGATATTGACACACAAACAGTGGGTTAGACAATTTAGCTATTTACAATTTCGTTATGTTTTATTAAAATATATAAGCATGATACTATTTCTTTGATTTTATTAATTTAGTATTTTTTTTCTCTCTCTTATTATTATATGACTACTTTAACCAATTAAGGAACACTAATTTAAAAATAACGTAGGAGTGATAACTAGTTGTGAATATAAACTTGATACACGACTGTGGGTCCATAACATCATTTGCCCATTTCGACAGAGCCAAATAAAAACCTAAGTCAGTACCTTTTTAGGGTTTTACTAATATTTATTCATAATCTTCTTCTTATCACTACTACGTGAGAGAAGAGAAGGTTTGGACAATTTACCAATGGCCGCAGCCATGCCGGAGGCATTGGCGGAGGGAATGTCGGCTTCTGGGAGGATGGCGGAGAAGCTGAGCCTTCCGAGCTTGCAATCAAAGATGAAGCGCGATCCGGATGTGTATGAATCGGAGTTGAGCTTAATCTACAATCAATTCAAGTCGTTGGTGGAGCTCTTTGAGCAACAGGCTTCCCACAACTTCACCTCCCTCAGCGGCGTCGCCACCGATTCAACCGTTGCCAAGGACCTCGGTGACAGGGCCACGTTCTTGGCACATGTCACTCCCTTCTACCCAAAACACCTCCCCCAATTCCCTAAAGAGCTCGCTCAGTTTCTTCGTTCCTCATCCCGGGCTCTGCCTTCCGGTCTCCGGGTTCATGTTGCCCAAGCGTTGATTCTCTTGATAAATCGTAAGGTATATATTTTAATTTTATTTGCAATTATGAATATCAGATTAGTATTGAGCATTTATATGAGAATAAACATAAAAGATGTTTTTTTTTTTTTCTGTTTGGAATAGCAGAATCGTTGTATAGAAGCTTTGTTTTTATCCTTTCATCTTCGGAATCGAGTTTATGACCTTGTGGTTACGATCCCTTGATGGGGTTAACCTGTCTTTTACTATTTTAATTGTCTTGGTGATTGTTGGCTTTTCTTTTCATCTGCCTTTTTTTCGGATTTATAATGATGCCAGAGGAGTATTAATATTAATACGCCATAATTATGCATTTTTGGGTATTCAAGATGATTGACATTCGGGAGACACTTGAGTTATTCATGGAGCTACAGACCCTAGGAGACAAACTTCTTAGGAAGTTGGCTTTCTCACACGTTATTCATAGTATCCGGCGATTGAATCTGAAGCATAAAAATGATCCAAAGAACAGAGAGCTTCAGAGTATCTTATTTGCTATGCTACAGGTGCTGACTTGTTTTTCATGTGAACTTTTGAGTGCCATGCTGAAGTTGTTTGGTTTTGTGTGATTAATATGTGAATAGTCATCATTTTACAGCAAGAAGATGAACTAAAAGCAAAAAGAGCACTCATCACGCTCTGTGAACTCCACCGGAGAAAGGTTTGGTTTGATGAAAGGACAGCAAATGCTATATGTATGGCATGCTTTCACACATCGTCAAGGTTGGGATCATTGTTATGCACTTAAATCTTTTTCAATTCCTTAAAAGCCAAACTGAAAAGACTTTAAGGTTGTCTTTGTTTTCTGGAAAATTTTCCATTTACCCAGAAAAGTAGAAACTGAAAATGGAAAAATGGAGTTTGTGATCAAGTGGGTTTGTTTTCTAAACTGAAAGAAGAACACTCTTTTCCAAATTTTCCCACTTTTTGCTTTCCATTTGGAGACTGGAAGAGTAGGGAAGTAGTCGAAAAAAGGGAATTAAAATGTTGATAACTTTTCCATGCTAAACAGCCCCTAAACATTTTTGGATTCTTCAGGATCATGATTGCTGCCCTTTCTTTCCTTATTGATTATGAGAAGATTGAAGGTGATGATGATAGTGATGATTCAGACAGTGAAGATGACCAGAGCGCTCAACAGCCTATGGTTGTGGTTAATAAAGAGGCCATTTATAAGGTTGGTTGTCTTCTACATCCTTTCTTGACCATATGATTCTTTAATTGCTGTGACAATGTGCACTTAGCATGAGACCATGAGAGTTATATCTCATATTAACTAGTTACGTAGATGTTGCATTCTTTTCTTGAGGACCAGTATTTTACTATTTGATGTCTGATTTATCCTGAAAATGACATGGAATATCAATAAGTGATATTATTATGCTTTTCATGAAATTGGTTTTTCAATTTTTGAAATTTGCTGGTATTTTGTTATTGTAATATACATTTATGCTTATTTCTCTTTGCGACTCATTGATTGTTAGGCAAATAATAAGGGTACAACATCTAGCAAAAAGAAAAAGAAAGCAAAATTACAGCGTGTCGTTCGAAATATGAAGAAGCAGCAGCGGTTACAAGCAGAGCAAAATACTAATTCAAACTATTACTCACCACTAAACTACTTGAAAGATGCGCAGGTTTGTCTTCTTCTTCTCTTTTGGCGATCTAAATTAGAGGCTGAATATAACTCCATATTATATTTTCCCTGCAGGGATTTGCAGAGAAGCTCTTTTCTCGTCTTCAAACTTGTAATGAGAGGTTTGAGGTATAATCTGCAATGCCTCTCCACTTTGTGATATTATATTATCTATGGAATCCATATGAACATGCAAAGTTAAAGAACTTACACTTTTCTTTAATTACTCCTCTATTTTTAAAATTAAAGAACTTTTGCTTTTCTTTAATTACTCTATTTCCGATCTTCTATTTATATATTTTGTTATATTTTTTCCCTTCAGGTCAAGATGATGATGCTAAAAGTAATTGCACGAACAGTTGGGCTTCATCACTTAATCTTATTAAATTTTTATCCTTACCTTCAGAAATATGTTCAGGTGCCCTACTTTCGATTATTCTTACATGATGATGAGCTTTACATTTTTTGCTTAAGTTATGTTTAAATACATACAGCCTCATCAACGAGATGTGACAAACTTACTTGCAGCAGCTGTTCAGGCCTGTCACGATATGGTACTGTAACCTTCTGTTTTGGTTTTTAATTTAATTTTACTTTCTAGATAAATCTTTTCTCACACATGAACTGCTCTTGCACAGGTGCCACCTGATGCTGTTGAACCACTATTTAAGCAAATAGTCAACCAGTTTGTTCATGACCGGTCAAGGCCTGAGGTATTCTATTATTCTTTCAAAAAACAAATATGCCTCTTAAGTAATGTGGATGACATTCCTTGCTTCCAAAAATTTCAGGCAATCTCTGTTGGACTGAATGTAGTCAGAGAAATATGTTTGCGAGTGCCTCTGGTACGTATACCTTGGCTCTTGACTCCCGACAATTCAGCCTGTCTCTGTTACTGGATCTCACTGTTTCCCCCTTTATTTTTAGTTAATGACGGAGGACCTGCTGCAAGACCTTGTATTGTATAAGAAATCACATGAGAAGGCAGTTTCTTCAGCAGCTCGCTCACTTCTTACATTATTCAGAGAGGTACTAGTGTCTCTTTTATTGCCTCACTTATGCTCGGTATGAAAGTAAAAGGTCCTTGTATATGCACATACTAACCAGAATAACCTGCAGATTTGCCCTTCACTACTTGCCAAGAAGGACAGGGGACGCCCTTCTGACCCAAAAGCAAGACCCAAGGCATTTGGTGAAGTGCATATTGCCAGCAATGTTCCTGGCATTGAATTGTTGGAAGAGAATGATGAGGAGAGCGATGATGATGTTGAAAGTGGGTCCATTGGCTCATCCAAAAATGATAATGAGAGTGATGAAGATGTTTTTCCTGTTGAAGAAGATGACCAGTCTGATGAGGATGACGTTTCTGAACATGCATTTAGTGACTCTAGCATTGATCATGGAGCTGATGATGATAATGGTAGTGGTAATGACAGTACTGATGAGCAAGAAGGTGACGTATTGTCTGATGATGATGCAGATGACTACAGAAGTGAGGAGGATGAGGATGATGAAGAGGAGCTTGACAGACCATCCAGTAGACAAGGTACTAGTATACCAGGTTCTGAGGGTGGGGAAAAGAAATCCAAGGCACAGAAAAGGAAGTTCGATGATTTTGATGAAAAGCTCCAAGCTGCTGGTAACAGTCTTAGGGCTCTAAAGAAATTAGCAGGAGCAAAGCTCGGAAATGACTCCTCAGATACACAAGATGGTATTCTGTCTAATGAGGATTTCCAAAAGATCAAAGAGCTAACGGTATTCTAGACTTTTCTGAGCGTAGATGGCTTTTGATTGTTAATCAATATCTTTGATTGATATAATGTTCCTTGCATTTGTTTCTAGGCTAAAAAGGATGCAAGGATTGCTTTGTCTAAGCATGGATTTAAACTTCCCAACTCAGACCAACTCAGTTCAAAAAGAGTCGATGCAGCAAAACTTGAGGTTTGTCTTCTCTTTCAATGTTTTTTCTCTGTGTTCATTCTGGTGCAGTTGCTAATGCATTTAATTTGTTTGGGGTACTGTATGTGTGGAAAAAGGAAAAGCATTTTTAAACCGTAATCTTTTCAATTTTTTTTTTTTTAAATTGTGCCTGTTGAAATAGACATGTAATGCTATTATTTCTGAATGTTAGGCTAACATAAGAAAGAAGTTAAGTAAGGAAGAAAAGCAAGCATTAATAAAAGCTCGCAGGGAGGAGCGAGGAAAGTACCAGGCCCGTTCTGCTGTGAAACAGAAAAAGGTATGTTTTCTTATTATTAAAAAAAATTCTTGTGTAGCCTCTCTATATCAATGCTCAGATGCACTCCAAAGAATTGCTTGCATTATTTTCTTGTGAATTTTCAAAAAAATTAAAATAAAAAAAATAGTGGTTGCTGGAAAGAATCATACACTCAAACACACTGCTCTCTGAAAGTACAATTTTGTTTGCCACCGCCTTCCCACAGGGAAACCTCTCTACCATCCTAAATCACCTGTCTTTGTCTTGCATTTTGCAGTCCATACCTTACCCTTAACAGATTAAGCCACTGTCATTTGAAAGAACTTGTTTCTCTTTCTATATATCTTGAATTCTGATTATTATTCGGGGTGCTAATTTTGGGTAGACTGGTGGTCAAAGCAATCTGCAAAAGGAACGCAAAAAGTTAATGCCAATAGCTGCAAAGAGAGCCAAGGTTGCAAAATCAAGACAGGAAAAAAAGAAAAAGCAACAGCGAGCTGGCAAACAGTTCAGAGGGAGAAAAGCATGGAAATGACATACCACATATTTTTCGTACAATTTTGTGTTCCTCTCAATTTACAAAAATCATTGTATTGTTTGTATTCACCTTTTTATTAGTCTCAGCGAAGAAATATGGAGTGATTATTCAGACTTTAACAGTTTTGATGGATTTTGTGTTGCGGTCTTGCCTGTGAAAATGAAGGCTAAGGCTATAAATCAAATTTACAACTTAGGAGTCATGTCATGATGTCAGACTCTTGGCTATCAATCTATCGAATCATCCCCAATAATTGTAGTTCGAGGAGTTTTTACAGGTAAGATGAGAAGGAAGGGAAAAAAGAATCTGAAAACAAAAACAAAAAAAAAAATCTGAAAAATAATTTTTGTTTAAAAGTTAAGATTTACATGCCTTACACGTGCCTAGATTTGTTCCTCAATACATTCAATGGCGTTGTTGTTGTGCTGTGGTGGGGTTCATTTCACTGCTAAAAACTCAATGCTTATATGAGATCTTTAGGGCACGTTTACTAATTGAAAATTTTCTCCAGTTTTCTGAAAATTTACAAAACTGGAAAATAGAAAACACGTTTACTAACACAGTTTTTCATTTTGAAAACAGGAAATAATTTTCCAGTTTTCTGGAAAACTGAAACACTTTAAAAGCTGTTTTCTAAATGGAAAACAGAATCAACTTCCATCTATTAGACTATATGTCACTATAATCGCATTCTCACCATTATCTACTTACATATTTATTCATTACTATGATTACATTCATTATCATTTTCTTTTACCTATCATCGTGTTCTATCTTTTCCACTTGCATTACTTATTTAAACATAACTTATTTGTTTATGCTTAAAATTATACATCATTCACATTATTAAAATTAAAAATTGAAATCTATACCACGTTTTATATTTTGATTGAACTCAATTTATTATTGGTTCGGATATTTTTAATTATGTTATATCAGATACAAGTTTGGTCCAGATATCGGATATTGAAATTTCACATATATAATATTAGAATTCAAAATAAAAATTATATTATATACATGTCATTCAAATGAATATATCCAAACATATTTTAAATATTAGTTCAAAATATTAATATTATCTAAACTAAATTTTATGTGAACATAATAGGTTATTGGTTCGGATATATTTTTATTTATGTTATATACATATATAAATTTGGTTCGGATATTAAATGTAAAATTTTTACATATTGGACTTAAAATTAAAATTTATATTTATTCTATTTAAACCAAATATATTTTAAAATATTTAAATATGAAGTCTAAAAATCACTCGAAATTAAACTTATTGTTAATTTTATAACGTTAATCTAAAAAAAATAAATTTAAAAAAAATGTTGGTAAACAAGTTTTCTAAACAGAAAACAGAGAATGAAAATTGAAAAATTGAAAAACTAAAGCACAACAAGTCAACAGTTGACTCCATTAAGGCTTGAACTCACTCTCATCATCCATGTGAGAGTATTAAACAGGACACCGGGTGCCACTTTGACCACAAGGTCTTTGGCACTTTCTTGAGAAATATAATTGAGTTGATATTTAATATATTTAAATCGGGATTTGCAATCTTCAAGTCCATACTCCTTTTCCTTTATAAGAGTACATGACAACAAGGCTTGTACTAGTTTCTGCAACACTTCATAATTTTCTTTGTAAGGGGTGTCATATTGATGAGATTCTTATTGAGCTAGATAATAATAAATCTTCATATTCATCTTTAACAAGTAATGTGATAAATAATTTTGATAAAGAGTTTGAAATTCAAGAACAACAATTTAGAATATGCAAATACATGGAGAGCTAAAATAGATTCATATATGTGAAGATATCCACAATGTAAAAGTGACATTGCAAAAAATAAAAAAAGTTTATATTTATACATTTTTATTTTAGATTTTCGGTAATGACTTAATATTAATTATTTTATTAGTTCAAGAAATATTTTTAATGGGTATATTGTGTTAGCGAAAATGAAATTATCTTTGTATACATACATCTTTATTTTAGACTTTCGATACTGACTCAATACTAGTATCTACTATACTATATATATTATCTACTATACTAATAAGAGCAAAGAAAAAAGTTAGATCTATATGGGTAGAAAAAATGACGGCCCATTTCAGATTGTTTAGATTTTTATTTTTCCTTGAGATTTTCTAATTTATCATCTTTTTTTTTTAATACTACTAACTCTATTACATTGCAGTCCTAATTTATCCTTAATTATTAACTTACTCATTTTTTTGGGTGTGGCCCAAGGTTTCCACTGTCAGACAACTAATCCCTTCGTTGGATTGTAGGCACCTCTATTGGGTGGAACAACTGACTTGATTAACTTACTCATTGATTTCAATAAATAAAAGGTCTTATGTTTGAACCCCGACAAATTATTGTGTGGACCATGGTTCACATAGTTGTGTGGACCATGATGTAAGATACATTTTTATTGTGCTAAGAGTACATTATTTTTGTACTGTTGTACATTATTTTATAGTATATATAAAATAATGTACTCTAAAATAATGTATTTTATGTACAAAAATAATGTACTTTTAGTATATTAAAAATGTACTTTTTATTTATGATCTACACAGCTGTGTGGACCATGGTCCATACAATAATGATTGTTAAACCCCACCCCATTCAAAGTTGGCATAATTAAGTTCCTCACTCTATTTTACTCTTATTAAATTAAAAATAAATAGTAAATACAACAAAAAATGATACATATGCATTTCTTTAATTTATAATTATGTGTCTACAATGCCTTTATTAAAAAAAATATTCATTATCAATAAATTAAATATGAGAAATAATTTCATTAGCTAATGATAAATATAGCTAATGAAATTATTTCTCATATCTAATGAAAAAATATTCATTATCAATAAATTAAATATGAGAAATAACCCATTCAACAATAATGGTTGAACTAAGTCAACTAACTGAACCTTGAGCAGAATACCTAAATGTCTGGTATGCTGTTATGTTGATAATAATATAAATGTTAATTATATCATTATCTTACGTAGCTACATTTAAAACTCATTATTAAATTAAAACTGCCAATTTAGGGCAATAGAACATCGTAACACACTTGATGCATTGAAAAGATGTCGAGACTACAACAATGCTGTAATCAATTTGACAAACCTAGAAAATGAAGAAATTTTAAAATAATCACCGTTGATTCATTCATTTATCCTATATATAAAATACTTATTGTGCATTCATTAAATATATATTAAAACTAATATAAATTTACAATTTATTTCATCTTTGAAATATGTAATGTGCAGCACACAAAGATGTTAAAACAATAGTTGTAACACAAGAGACTTGATAACGCAGTTTGGGAAAAACCCTATTCTGCGAGGCACTTCTCAGTCTTGAGAATTTGCCTAAATCCACTAAAAGCTTAATATTCAAAGTACATAGTTTTGGGACCAGAAATTACACAATAGATTGATCTTCTCCTATCTAATCTATTGTAACCTAAACACATGTACTACTTTCTAGGGGAATTTAGAATCCTCTCAAAACACTCTTATACCTCACAAGATTAGCTAGGGAATCCGTGACTCTAGGTTAGCAGAGAGGTTCTTTAAATACCCAACTAATCAGAACAAAAACAGTACTAGTATTATTCCTAATTGGTTTGGGATTTGATCTTTTAGTGATCTTCTTTCTGTCTTGAATTGGGATTCCTTTTTTTTTTGCCAACAATTAAGACAATCATTCTTGATTCAACATTCTCCCCCTTTGTCAAATTTTTGGCAAAAACCTTGATTTCTCCCCCTTAGTTGATTCTCCTGTATTTCTTCTTTTTGCTTTGTCATGAATCTTCTGTTTGAGTCTTTGTGTTCTTCAGGAA
Source organism: Ipomoea triloba (assembly GCF_003576645.1). Classification (NCBI taxonomy): domain Eukaryota; kingdom Viridiplantae; phylum Streptophyta; class Magnoliopsida; order Solanales; family Convolvulaceae; genus Ipomoea; species Ipomoea triloba. Next base: position 9,746,935 of record NC_044923.1, on the reverse strand, counting down.
GGACTGAAGAACTGATTACAGTAATGGCCATAGAAATCAAACAACAGAGAGCTTCATTGACTTCTTTTACACAATAGGTTCATCAGCATCGCCGCATCTGGTTTCAATGTTTGTTAAAGATCTGGAATCGGCAAAAGAAAATCAACCAGTACTGCATGCTGTTCTTTTCGGGACAGCAGCACAAAGATGCAGTAATTATCGTCAGCATAGTCATCCAACGAACTAGCATTAGCCTAATCAACCAGCAACATAACTATCACAAAAACAACATACTAGCATTAGCCTAATCAACTCTATCCACATAACTATCACAAAAACTATCACATAATCAACCACATAGTATTAGCCTAATCAACTACATTTCAACCAATTTTTCTCCCCCTTTATTTATTTATTTTTTATTTTTTTTATTCGACTATATTTGGCATAGGCCAATTTCGGATCTCAACTTTGTGAATCTGTTTCCATCTAGTGCTTTTGTAAAGATATCTGCCAATTGTTTGTCGGTACTGATATGTGTGAGAGTTACAATTTCATCCTCAACTAGTTCCCTTATGAAGTGGTGTCTGATGTCGATGTGTTTGGTTCACGAATGCTGAACAGGATTTTTGGAGATGTCTATTGCACTTTTGTTGTCACAGTATATGGTCATTGTTGATTGGTGGATCCCATAGTCTTCTAACATCTGTTTCATCCATAATAGTTGTGTACAGCAACTCCCAGCAGCGATATATTCGGCCTCTGCTGTTGATAGGGATATAGAGCTCTGTTTTTTACTTAACCAAGACACCAAATTTGTTCCCAGTAGAAAGCATCCTCTTGATGTGCTTTTTCTATCATCCATATTTCCCGCCCAATCTGCATCGCAGTAAGCAGATAGGTGTTGGTTTGTGTCAAAAGAATACCATATACCTAGATCAATGGTCCCCTTTACATATTTGATAACTCTTTTTACAGCTTTTTTAGATGTGTTTCCATGGGATTGGCTTGATATCTGGCACATATTCCTACCCCAAAACTTAAATCTGGTCTGCTGGCTGTTAAATAGAGTAGGCCTCCTATCATGCTTCGATACAGGGTTTGTTCCACTTTTTTCCCTTCTGAATCTTTAGAGATCCTCTCTGTTGTTGGAACAGGTGTTCTAACAACTTTGCTTTCATTCATCCCGAATCTTTTGACAAGATTTCTTGCATATTTGCTTTGTGAGACAAAGATTCCATTTTCTAATTGCTTAACCTGTAGCCCCAGAAAGTAGCTGAGTTCACCAACCATACTCATCTCAAATTCTCCTTCCATATCTGTAATGAATTGGTTCTTGTAGCAGCTTTGTGTTGATCCAAAAACTATGTCGTCAACATAGATCTGTGCAATCATGATATCTTTCTTATGAGTTTTTACAAATAGTGTCTTGTCTACACTCCCCCTTTGGTAACCTTTATTCAGCAGGAATTGGGTTAATCGTTCGTACCAAGCTCGTGGAGCTTGCTTTAAGCCATATAGTGCCTTTTTGAGCTTGTAGACATGTTCAGGATGATATGGATCTTCAAAGCCTTTTGGTTGGGCTACATAGACTTCTTCTTTTAGGTACCCATTCAGAAATGCGGTTTTTACATCCATTTGATACAGTTTCATTTTTAGGATGCATGCTACGGCTATTAGAAGCCGTATAGACTCAATTCTAGCTACTGGTGCAAAGGTTTCTTCAAAGTCTGTTCCTTCGACTTGTGTGTAGCCTTGGGCTACTAGTCTGACTTTGTTCCTTACTATGTTTCCTTGTTCATCTGTTTTGTTTTTATAGACCCATTTTGTTCCGATGACGTTGGCATCTTGTGGTTTGGAGACTAATTCCCATACCTCATTTCTTTTGAATTGTTCTAATTCTTCCTGCATGGCTTTTATCCAAAATTCATCTAACAATGTTTCAGTTGTGTTCTTTGGTTCGATTTTTGATGTGTAGCAAAGATCTCCTTCAGACATCTTGAGGTAGTCTCTCTTTTTCCCTCTAGTCCTTATTCCATCTTCTAGATCTCCAATGATATTTTCGAGGGGGTGATTTTTCTGAGTTCTTGATCTTGGTATGACAGGCTGTTTTTTAGTTTCTTCTCCCTCATCTTCTGATTTGGTCTCTGTTTCTTTACCCTCATTTTCTGATTTGGTCTCTGTTTCTGTTTTTTCTGCAGAGCCATTCATTGGTGGTGGAACTGTTATTTCAACAACTTCTGAGTCTTCTTCATTATCAGTTTTTTCTTCTGAATTTTCATCACTGATGGTTACATTTATGGATTCCATCACACTGTTTGTCCTGAGATTAAACACACGAAAGGCCCGACTGTTTGATGAGTATCCTAGGAAGATTCCTTGGTCACTCTTGATGTCGAACTTTCCTAAGGATTCTCTATCTCTTAGTATGTAGCAGTTGCTACCAAACACATGTGTGTGTTTTAGATTCGGTGTCTTACCTTTCCAAATTTGGTAGGGTGTCATGTTTGTTTCTTTCCGTATGTACACTCGATTTATCAAGTAACATGCGGTATTTACAACTTCTGCCCAGAACTTTGGTGATATTCTTTTGTGATTCAGTAGGACCCTTGCCATTTCTTGTATAGTCCGATTTTTCCGTTCAACTACCCCATTTTGTTGCGGTGTTTTGGGAGCCGAGAATTCGTGATTGATTCCATTCTCGTCACAATATGTTTTGAACTGTGAGTTTTCAAATTCTCTTCCATGATCACTTCTTAACCGGATGATTTTTCTTACCTTTTGATCCTTTTCGTTTTGTATTTTGTTGATGAGGATTTTGAAGGCGTTGAATGTTTCCGATTTGTCTCTGAGGAAGTTTACTCATGTATATCGTGGGAAATCATCAACGGTTACATGAACATACCGTTTTCCTCCTATGTTTTCTGTTTGAGTGGGTCCAAATAGGTCCATGTGGAGAAGTTCCATAATCCTTGAGGTATGAATTCCTGGTGTTCTTTTGTGGCTACTTGTTGTCATCTTGTTTTCAAGACAAGCATCACATTTTCTATTTTCATCAATGTCCAATTTTGGAACGCCTCGATATGCTCCTCCTTTTAGTCCCTTTTTCATATCATGAAAATTTATATGCCCCATACGTTGATGCCACAGGAGTGTTTGATTGATGGTGATTTGATTGCAGGTTAAATGGCTATCCCATGTGTAGCATCTATCCGAGGACCTTTTTCCCATCATGACACATTCATGTCTTTGGTTGTACACTTTGCAATTTTCTTTTGAGAATTCTACCCTCAGTTCATCTTCACATAGCTGACTTATACTGATAAGGTTTGCTTTTAAACCTTGTACCAAGAAGACTTTTGGTAATCTGGGTAGACCATGGACATTTAGTGTTCCACTGGCAATGATTTGCCCCCTTTCTCCATCTCCAAAGGTTACATGTCCCTCACTTTTGTAATGGATGTCCTCTAGATTGTTTGGGTTTCCGGTCATGTGTCTTGAACATCCACTGTCAAAGTACCAAACACTTGTCTCTTTGCTGATTTTTGAAGTATAGGCTGTGATTGGTGTTTGATTTTTTCTGACCCAGACTCTTTGGGCTGGTTTTTGTTCTTGCCTTACCCAGATTCTGTTATGGAGATCATTTTGTCTTTTATAGCAGTGTGCCTTGATGTGTCCTAATATGTGACAGTAGTAACATCTGATTCTTCTTCGGTGTTGAAAGTGATGTTGTAACACTTCTCTCTTTTCGACTGCAGAATCTTTTCTTGTCGTTGAGTCTGGTTGTACTGTACCTTCAGTTAGTCTTCTTATTTCCTGTAGCAACCTGTCCTCTTCTTTCAGTGATTTCATTAACTTTTCTTGAGTTTCTTTGTGAAGAAGTATTTCTCTTTCCTTTTCACTTTTAAGAAAGTGATTTTCTTGCATGAGATTTAAGTTTACTTTGATGATTTCTTCCCACTTGGCGTGCAGTTGTGTGTAGGAGTTTAATAGATCTTGCATGTCCTCCTCTGATTCATCATTGCCTTCATGATTTGTGAGAAAGGCCACAAAATTTGTGTTGTTTTCTTCTTCACTATCTGAGTCATCACTCAAGGTTGTTACATACGTTTTGTTCTTCCTCCTCAGGTAGTTTGGACATTCCGACTGAATATGTCTATATCCTTTACATTCATAGCACTGTATTCCATCTAGGTTTGAATTTCCTTTCTTCTTGGTGTTAACGGATTGGTTTTGTGCAAATGATGGATTCGCTTGATTATTTGAGAAACTCTTGTTTTTGTTTATGAATTTGTTAAATTTCTTGAGAACTCTGTTGAAGTTTTTTGTCAGCAATGCAATGGATTCTTCCATGTTTTCAGTATCTTCATCTGAGTTGATTTCTTGTTTTGATTGAAGGGCTATTCCTTTACAATTAGGCTTTTTGTTTTGCAGCATCTCAAGCTCATATGTTTTAAGGTTTCCCATTAGATCACTTAACTTGCAGGTATTGATAATCTTTGCTTTCTTGAATAGCTGTTACTTTCATCATAAATCTTTCTGGTAATGATCGCAACACCTTCTTTACTAACCTGTTTTCAGGAATGGGTTCTCCTAAGTTATATGCTTCTCCAGCAATTTCTAGAATTCTTCCATTAAATTGTGTGGTATCTTCTTTTTCCTCCATCTTCAGATTTTCAAACTGAGTTTGGACCATTTGTAGTTTTGATTGTTTGACTGTCGAGTTTCCTTCATGATGATCACACAATATATCCCATGTTGTTTTTGCTACATTTGTGACAGCAATTAGTTTGAATGTTTCTTCACTCACGGCTCCGTAGATGGCATTCATAGCTTTTGAGTTATAGTCGAACTCTTTGAGTTCTTCTTCGCTCCAATCAGCACGACCTTTTGCTTTGTTATTGTCATCAAGGGGATGTTTCCATTCGTTTTCAACAGCCCTCTACACTCTTTCTCCTTGGGCTAATATGTAGATTTTCATTCTAGCTTTCCAATAGGAGTAGTTTGTACTACTTAGGGCTGGTGGTCTGTTGTTTGATAGTCCTTCCCTGGGAAACTCCATTAGGATCCTACTAATAACTTAAGCAGTTTGGCTCTAATACCAATTGAAATATGTAATGCGCAACACACAGAGATGTTAAAACAATAGTTGTAACACAAGAGACTTGATAACGCAGTTTGGGAAAAACCCTATTCTGCGAGGCACTTCTCAGTCTTGAGAATTTGCCTAAATCCACTAAAAGCTTAATATTCAAAGTACATAGTTTTGGGACCAGAAATTACACAACAGATTGATCTTTTCCTATCTAATCTATTGTAACCTAAACACATGTACTACTTTCTAGGGGAATTTAGAATCCTCTCAAAACACTCTTATACCTCACAAGATTAGCTAGGGAATCCGTGACTCTAGGTTAGCATAGAGGTTCTTTAAATACCCAACTAATCAGAACAAAAACAGTACTAGTATTATTCCTAATTGGTTTGGGATTTGATCTTTTAGTGATCTTCTTTCTGTCTTGAATTGGGATTCCTTTTTTTTGCCAACAATTAAGACAATCATTCTTGATTCAACAATCTTCTAAACTCAACTTACTTAGGTTACAAGCAAAATCAACATCAATCTTCACAACAAAAATACTTGGTATATAGGATGTAGTCACTATTTAAAAACAGTTTATGCACAAAGTGAAATACAATTTAACTCGAAGATTAATATCAACTCAAAACACACACACACACACACACAGAATCAAGTATTCCACTCATTATACTAATTCAGTAATTCTAAAAATATGAATTTGAAAATGAATAGGTGCAAAATGGATATGGAAATTATTGATAAAATTGAACATGTTGCAACATCAATATTCGGAATACCTGCAGAGTTATTGTTGTTACTATCAAGTAAACAAATTATGAAAATAGAGCAAGATGTACTACTCATGAACCTTATACAAATATAATAAATATTAATATTTTTTATGCAATACTTCCACATGAAACATGTAGGAGAACAAACTGCCACCGCAAAATATCAACAAACACTTGCAAGATCAAGAGTTCATAGTACAACTAAGATCTCAGATTCCTAGTCATATACACAATAAGTAAAATCCACAACTTTCTACACCATAATCTAATTGCATGACGTTGTCATCTATGTTACCAAAAGTAACCCAATTGTAAATAACATACTACCAACAAAAAAGAAGATGACAAATAGTGAATACGAAGACAATGCCAATGTTACTCAAAAGAAGATTAAGAATACTTAGAAAAATTCAAACCGAATTAAAAGTAGTATTTATTTAGATTATCATTTTTAGACAAAGTATTTAGATTATCGATTTTACAAAGTTGCAAACATTTATTTTAGTGACAATTATAATGAACTAGTGTTTTACCCGTGCGGTGCACGAAAAATATTTTGTTATTATGAACTTTAATAAAAAAAATTAAAAATATAAATATATTAAAATGTACAATATAATAATATAGTTAAATTTTTATATATTTGGTCAAGTATCTATTATCATAGCATACACAATTAAAATTTTGATTAATATAATCTCTAATCATGTACATATTTATATAAATTTATAGAGAAAAATTTACATAATTAAATTGAATTATCCTAATCGTATTTCATATATATTATAATTCTAATAATATGAATAATAACTAAGAAAATTATACTTAGAAATTAAAAAAATGTAAATTTTAAATTTTGTATATGTGATTTTAAACTCTAATCAAACGCATTTTCTTATATGATTGTAAAATACAGTGTGTATACAAATAATATTTTATTAGGCAAAAACTTGTGTGAGACCATCTCACCTTGAGACGGATTGGATCGAGTTGGGTCAATATAAAAATGTAATACTTATATTAGTACTGTCAAAATAGGCCGAAGCCTGCGGTGGGGGGGGGTTAGGGTCATGAAAAATTAGGCCCGCGAAATGCGGGCCTAACGGGGTGGGCCGGAATTGACCCGCAACCCGCGCGGGTTAGCCCACGCGGGCCGCGGGTTGGCCCGCGGGCCAAGTATTCATTAATTATAAATAAATAAATAAATATATATATATATATATATATATATATATGTTTTGAAATAGGAAACAGTACTAATACACCGTACTGTGTATTGCTTCCTATTTCAATATATATATTTTTTGTCATTTTTATAATTTTTTTTACTTAATTTAACATAAAAGTAAAAATAAAAAAATATATAAATAAACAAAAGAAGCTCGCGGGCCAGCCCATGGGGCCCACCAACTCGCGCGGGGCGGGTTAGGGTTGCATGAATCCTAGTCCGTGGGCCCAACGGCCGGCCGGCAAAAGCCCGCAAAAAATTAGGCCAGCGGTGGGGCGGGTCTAATGGGGCGGGCCGGCGCGCTTTGACAGTACTAACTTATATGCACAAATGTCATACTTATATGCTCCAATGTGATAGTAATCAAGAATATAAATTTTTTTGTTTTTTTTGAAAAGGAATAAATTTTTGTTACTTATAAGAGTAAATGTAATACTTTCAAGTTTCAAGAGAAAATGTAATACTTTTACATTTTGATTTAAAAATATTACATTTTTCCTCAAAAGTATTATATTTGCTCTTATAAATAAGGAGCACTTGCCAACATTACTTATTATAGAAAATGCAATACTTTTGATGGAAAATATAATACTTTTACATCAAAATGCAAAAGTATTACATTTTTCCTCAAAAGTATTACATTTTCCCTTATAAGTAACAAACATTTTATTCTTGATTAGTATTACATTTGAACATATAAGTATGACAATTGCGCAAAGAAGTATGACATTTGAATGTTGATTCGATCTAACCCGACCCGTCTCACGAATAAGGATCCGTGAGACGGTCTAACACAAGTGTGACCCTATTTATTAATATGTATATATGAAAATTCTATAATATAATTTCTATAATTATAATTTATATTGATATATTATAATCAAAATAATTAAATTTAGAAATTAAAAAATAGCATTTTAATTTTGTATGATTAATATATTGCATAAGTATATGCGAGTATGCATTTTAAAAACCGAACTAAAAGTAGTATTTATTTAGATTATCGATTTTACAAAGTTGCAAACATTTATTTTAGTGACAATTATAATGAATTTCTTATATTATCTTGGTTTCATATACTTTGAGTTACATATTTAAATCTACAAATTCGACATTCAATTACCTATGTATAAATTTCTCATATATAATATTGCATTGATATACTTTCAAATAATTATTTAAATATAAACATGGGACATTAACCAGTTCGCATAATGTGCGTGTAAAATTACCGTATAAGTATATCTACTATACTAATAAGAATCAAAGAAAGTTAGGCCTATAATGGGTAGAAAAAATAACGGTTAGATTATTAAATTAAATGGATGGTTCAAATTGTTTAGATTTATATTTTTCCTTGAGATTTCCTAATTTATCCTTAATTTTATGATTATCCGTTAAATATTATCTTTTCCATTAATATTCCGTTAACTTTTAACTTACCCATTCATTTCTATAAGTATGGTCTTAGGTTCGAACCTCATCCCAATCAAAATTGGGATAATTGTTGAACATATACTACGAATATGTTATAGTATATTATTCAAAAGTAAGTACATCACTTTATTACTCTTTTTAAATTAAATAAATTAGCAGTTACAAAAAAAAAATACATATGCATTTCTTTAATTTATAATTCGATGTCTACAGTGCCTTTATTCAAAAAAAAAATATTCATTATAAAAAAAAATTGAAAAGAGATATAATTTCATTAGTTATATGGTCTATATTTTCTACAATATAAAGATTCATTACCTTCAAATTTATTAATTAATTATATTTATTACATTGTTCATTTTTTTCACACTATATTGTAATTAAATATCAAAATTATACTAAAAAATAATGTTTTATATTTATTTACCAAGTATTATGTTAATAACATGGAAAACAATTTAAAAAAAAAAACAATTTGAAACCAACCATATTAACTACTTAGGGATGATTTGTTGACAAATAAGACATTCAAATAACCCAATAAATTGATTTAAAATTCATTATTAAAAATGTCAATGTAGAGCAATAGAACATTGTGACACACTTGATACATTGAAAAAATGTTGAGACTATAACATTGTTGGAATCAATATTTCAAATTCAGAAAAAGAAGAAATTTGAAAAATAGCTACTGTTCATTAATCTTGTATGTGAAATATTTATTGTGCATTCTTTAAATATATTAGAATTAATATAAATTTATAATTCATTCATTTTATACAATCAATCGGTTTGGATTAAAGACAAAATCAACATTGATCTTGACAATAAAAATAATTGGTATATAGGATTGGGCATTATCTCATCAATGCGCGTGAAAAACTAATATATATAATAAGTATCAATACAAGTTAATTAAAGTTTGTAAAGATGTAATTAATTTTAGATTTTTCATAATATTTTATTTTTAAAAATAATTTTGTAATAAAAATTACAGTAGTAAATATTTGTGATATAAATTTTTTATTTACTTTTGCAAAATTTAAAAGATTGAAAATAAATTCAATTAAAATTTATAAGATATTAAAGAAAATTTTAATAAAAGATATTGAGTATTGGAGTATATACTTGGGAAATTAGAATATATCCAGCCAACGACCAAGGGGTTGTTGGCGTGTTTGATTGCAAAGCAAAGAATCAGAAATGAACAGACAAAAATGGCTTCGATTTGGAATCTTGTATTCCTCTAGTGCAGTGCAGTGGTGTCCTTTCCAGTTCCACTTCCATTGAAGGAAATGAAGCTTTCTCTTTACTGCTACTACATGAAGATTGAAGAAGAACACATGCATTTATATTTATCAATGAAATGAAATGGGTGGATTGAAACCCTCACTTCCCATTGACCCTTTGTTTCACTTGCACTCAACGTTAACAACGTCGTTGTTTCGTCCCTTTCTTCCCTCAAGCTTAAACCCCTCCTATTGGGATCTCCGCAGCGGATCCAGTGCTATAGCTATTGTTTCGGCTCTCTCTTTCTTCTCTTCTATACCATGGACCCTGCTACCTCTCGCCCTGCTGTAGTCATCGATAATGGAACTGGGTACGCGAAATTGTGGTTTAAATGTCTTGTTTCTTTTCCGCTCACAAGGTGTTCGACGTATTGTATTTCTTCGGTGGGGATGATCTTGACGGTTGTCTGCTGTTTTCAGGTACACGAAGATGGGGTTTGCCGGGAACGTGGAGCCGTGTTTCATTCTCCCGACGGTGGTTGCTGTTAATGATTCGTTCGTGAATCAGCCGCGGGCTTCGACTAAGAGCAGCAACTGGTTAGCCCAGCACAGCGCTGGGGTTATGGCGGATCTGGATTTCTATATTGGCGATGAGGCGTTGGCCAGATCTAAATCTAGTAATACTTACAATCTTAGCTATCCGATTAAGCACGGTCAGGTCGATGATTGGGATGCTATGGAGCGATTCTGGCAGCAATGTATCTTCAATTACCTGCGGTGTGATCCTGAAGATCACTATTTTCTTTTAACTGAGAGCCCCATGACCGCACCGGAGAGCCGGGAGTACACTGGAGAGATAATGTTTGAAACGTTCAATGTTCCTGGGCTTTATATTGCAGTGCAACCTGTTCTTGCTTTAGCGGCTGGGTACACAGCATCTAAGGTTTGTATTCATTTGAAGGGGAACCTATTTAAAGCAGTAAATTTTGTCCTCTGTTGTAGGTTTAAGAAAGAATCTTGGACAGCCTTCTTATTAGAGCTTAGCTGAGCTGAAAGAGTTGTTATTCAGTGATGTTTGGACAATTTGTTGCTTTGATAAAATTATGAACCTCTCAATATTTTAATGCAATTTGTCTCTTCTTTAGTGTGAGATGACAGGGGTAGTTTTGGACGCCGGAGATGGGGCTACACATGTTGTACCTGTTGCAGAAGGTTATGTTATTGGGAGCAGCATTAAATCAATTCCGATTGCTGGCCGAGATGTTACTCTCTTTATTCAGCAGCTTATGCGGGTCTGTATCTACTGAGTCACAATATTTGACTTGTACTTGCCTAGTATATAGTTGAATGAATTAGAGTGATGCAAACAATTACAATAATGTATCTTAGCTTAGCTTAGCTGTCTCTTGTTAAAGGGATAAAAAGTACTGTGGTACTGCCACCGATACAGATCCCATTGAGTGACACTAGATAACCAACCAACTGCTATCTATATTGCATGTCCATTAGCTCTCTTTCAATGATGCTGAATAGAATGCCTATGGTTCATGCTCTATTTCAGCTTCTAGCCCCTCGGGTATTATTTTCCCCATAGGCTTTCCAAGCTCTATTCGGCCTGGAGCATTGATTCCCAAGATGATTGCAATGATAATAACTCCCCAGATGTAAACCTTTGTGCATTGCATAAGAAGACACGACTATTACTCCAACCTCATTGCACTTCCTTTCACATTAATTTGATAAGTGCATTAGTGCCTCAATTCATAGAAAAAACATGGGTTTTTTTTTTGTTGTTTTATTGAAATTACTTTCTTATATTGTCCAGAGTAAATATGCTTATTTTTGCATGAGTACTGTAATATGTCTGTGGTCAAAGATTCTCTCAGAAGTTAGAAATTTCTCTGTATTTAAACAAACCTACTTCTCTGCCATTGATATACCCTTTCATAGCTCATTGGTTGCATGTTTTTCAATGCTTTCCTAATGACACTTTAATGTTATTGTTATTATCTCTACACTCTTGGGGATGATTGTGGTGACATTACTATGTTTTTGAAAATTCTCATTGGTACATGGCGTATGCTGTATTTGAATTAAGTCAAGGGATCTCTTACAGAACAATGGACCTAACTGCTAAATTTTCTTTGCTGTTGTTTGATGTAGGAAAGAGGTGAGCATGTTCCCCCTGAGGATTCCTTTGAAGTAGCCCGGAAAGTAAAAGAAATGTACTGTTACACTTGCTCTGACATTGTCAAGGTATTTCTGTTGATGTCAGCCTCCATAATGGCATTGGTAAAGGAAGAATACAAAATAATAAATAAAAAAAAAATATAGGAGTGATGAGAAAATTTGAATGGAAAAAGAACTTGAAATAATTCCTTATTAGCCTGGTTCCAATCCTTTGTCTCTTAGCATTCTTGGTTTTGAACCATGAAGAATCTACATTCTTAGTTTTGAACCATGAAGAATCTAAACCTAATTTCATTATGTAGTTTCCTTTACTTCATATTTATGTTTGTGAATTGATTGTGCAAGTTTTGTGCTTATCATGCATTGTTTTCTTATCAGAAACTTAATATGATTGATGATGACTGATATTAAGACCTAATCCATGATTTCAGGAGTTTAATAAGCATGACAAAGAACCTGCAAAATATGTTAAACAATGGAGAGGTACAAAACCCAAAACAGGGGCGCCATATTCTTGTGATGTTGGCTATGAACGGTTTCTTGGTCCTGAGGTTTGTTTTATCCTCTGCACTCAATGTTCTGATTATTTACAAGTGATTTTAACATTTATAACCTCTCTCTCTCTCTCTACCAAAAACAAAAAGAAAAAAGGAAAAATGAAGTCAATAAATGTGGTTTCCTTGTTCTTTTGATGCTTGAAAGAATTAGAGAAATATCAACTAAATATAATGAGGTGGTTCTTGGAATGGCTGGATTTGTAGAGGTTGTGACTTGCGCATTGGCAGACAGAATATGTTATTGACATAAAGGTTTGATTGCCTGTCAGGTTTTCTTCAATCCCGAGATTTACAATAGTGATTTTACTACTCCTCTGCCTGCTATAATAGACAAATGCATTCAGTCTGCACCAATAGACACAAGAAGAGCCCTGTACAAGGTGAAGTAAATTTGTCTATAAATTGAATTGGGGGGGTGGGGGGGTGGGGGNGGGGGGTTCAAAATCCCTCATGTAATCTGGATCTACAAGTTATTGTGTGTAGTTATAATATGTGCACAATTTTCAGAATATAGTTTTGTCTGGCGGATCAACCATGTTCAAAGATTTCCATAGAAGATTGCAACGAGATTTAAAGAAGATAGTTGATGCTCGTGTTCTTGTATCAGATGCTCGGTTGGGTGGAGAAATCAAAGTGTGGATCTTTTTACCTTCCCTTATTTTATATTTCAAACTAGCTAATGCGCTTCTTTTCCTTTTTCAGCTTATATATATATTATTTATGAAAGACCTAATGGAAATTTTCACTGTTAGGCACAACCAGTGGAAGTAAATGTGGTCAGCCATCCAATACAGAGATATGCAGTTTGGTTCGGAGGATCTGTGCTTGCATCCACTCCTGAATTTTTTGCGGTATGTTGATGTCATGTCGAATTTTTGTTTTGATTCTTCAATTTTCTTTTGTCAATTACATAAGTATTCCATTCTTTTACCTATGTCTTAGGTATGCTTTTCAGAAAATATTTTGTTTATATTGGTACAATACTTGACTTTTCTTGCTTTCTTGTTCAAGTTTTGGTAGTCTGGTTTCATCATAATTTAAAATTCAAAAGTTTCTTGTTTGGTACTGATGGAGTGATGGGATAATATCCCACTCAATTGTAATGTTGTAAAAATCGGCCTAGGCGCTAGGTGCCCCATGGCCGGAGGAATAATGGAAAATTGGCCAACTAGGAGGTTGACCAACTAGTCGGCCTAAGTGGCCATTATTATTATTTTTTAAAATATTTGTTTGTTTTGTTTGTATGTGTTATGATTAAAGTATCATGTGTTTTTAGAGTATTATGTGCTATTGAACTTGAACATTTATATTTTTTGGGAGGAATGCTTGTTAGAAGTCTAAAAAATCAGGGTGCCTTATGTAAAAAATAAAAATATTTTTTTTATTTTTTATTTTTTATTTTTATAGTTTTGCACCTAGGAGGCCTAGGCACTAGGCTCCCATCAAATGCCCAATGTGTGCCTAGCTATTTTTACAACATTGTTCAATTGGGTGATAGATAGATGACTCAACTCGCGAGATTGACCCAATGAAGCCGGCAGTTGGAAAATCACTAATGTTGGTCAAACTAACTGTTAAAGCAATATTCCACCCTAAATACCCATTATACCACCAATTATTCTATCATAAATCCCTGTTATTCCCGTTATTTCTACTATGAATAAGTTCATTACTCTCCATGAATAGCCATTACACCATATTATTTCTCCATGAAAGCCATTATCCACCATGAACGACCATGATGGCAGCCAAAAGCCCCTCACATTCAGTCATTCTTCCACTATAAAAAGGCTCCACAATCAAGGATGGAAGGACACTGTATCATCACTCTTGGGCTCAACGAAATCACTTGATAAGCTCTAGCTCTCTGCACTTCACCTTAAGCTTTACTAAATTATTATCAGCCAAGATCTTCAATGTACATGTAGGCAATAAGACTTAGGGTGTGTTTGGTTGACAGGTTTAGCTATTAGGAATGGGTATGAAAGTCATTGTTATTGTTTGGTTGACAGGTTTTTAGAACACTACTATGGATTTTGATTACCCCTTAATTGCAAAACCCATTTCCTAATAAAATAAGGGTTTCATTCCTTCCTCAGCCGCTTCCCCAACTATTAATAATCATTCCCATTCCACCCTACTACCAAACATGCAAAATTCTTTCACCAAAACCCATTACCGTTACCAAGTATTTGATACCCATTCCGATTCCGATTCCCATGTTGGCCATGTGCGAACCAAACACATTAGTGTGTTCCATAGAGACAGAAAATCTGGTCCGGATTGAAAGGCCAAAACAACGCTACACTAATTCAGATTCATTTTGGCCACTCATTGCTCAACAATGGTTGATCCTAATCTTGATTCTGTTTTGGGAGGTTCCCAAGCAACCTTAGAACTTGAAATTAGACCTTTGTAACCCAGGTTCTTGCAACGAGTTGAACTACATTGAGCTTTTTAACAATTTTTGTTAAATAAATATGTATAATGTATTAATGTAAGATGGTGTCACAAATTTAGTTTGTACTCTTTGCATCAAGATTGGAGAAGATAACTATTGAGCGAGTTCCACTTTTAGTTCTTGACTATTGTGGCATTGTCATATTTAGTTCTACTCTTTTAATTTTGCCTCATTACATACTTGATTTTCATTTACTTGCAACAATTAGTCCTCCATTTAAATTTGTCATTTAATAAAGAGGGCTAACATATAATTTCATCATTTAATTAAAAGAGTTTACAAGAGAGGGTGAGAAATTACATTTTGGGGCAAGAGGCTTGAATTATGAAATTACATAATTAACCTCTTTGCTAAAAGGTGGAATTCCAGAAATTTAAACAGATGACTAATTATGCCAAGGAAATGGAAGTCAAGTATGTAATAAGGCAAAATTAAAAGAGTAGGACTAAATGAGTAAATGTGGTAATGTCACAATAGTCGAAGACTGAAAGTGGAATTTGTTCATAACTATTTTATTAGGACTGCTTTTCAAATTCTTAGCTCTTATGCTTGACCCTACATTTCCTTGTTCCATTTGCACTTTAAACCAATCTAGTCCTTTTGAATGACTTGATAAAGAATTAAAGATATTGCTATCTCTGCAGGCTTGCCACACAAAAGCAGAGTATGAGGAGTATGGAGCCAGCATATGCCGCACAAACCCTGTATTTAAGGGAATGTATTGATATGGAGGCCATTTGAAATTTGAACTTGATTATAAAGAAATCTGTTGGTATCATGTTCATTTGAAAAGGTCGACCATTCCAGTTCACATGAGTTAATTTCTTCGAAATCCCAATCCAAAATCACATTGATGTATGCTTCCAGCTGGCTAGAGGCTTGTATAGATAGACTTGTTGATTCTTGCCTTATAGGAAACCTCTACCTTCATGCAGGAACCCTTTGGTCAATGCTTCTGCAGAAAAAATGGTTTGTTACCCTAGATTTCGGAAGCTACTGAGCTGAATGTGATTATCTCAACGTTCGCCTTTTAGCTTCATAAAGCTCTTACAGTATATTTTAGACTCAGATAATTATGTTATTTCATTCGTTGAAAGATCGATATTTGATTAGAGGTTTAGAATCATGGTTTTGGTTGGAATTTGTCCAAAAGTAAGTCCTTGTATGTACTGTTCGTTAGAAAAACTCTTGTCATTTTCCTGGGATAGCCAATGTATACAAATTGATTTTGTATCAACTCAAATGCTTGATTAATTATGCATCTGGACAGTTAAGATTATGTTGCTATTGAATTTAAATGTCAAAAGCCCTATGAAGTTCCATGAATTCCTTGATGTTTTGTCTTTTAAGTTTTAACCTGATGTAGCATAGAGTGTACATGTGAAATGTTGTTCTCTAGAGATTGAATAGAGATTGAATTAAGACTCTGGGTGAAATGTCATTTTTTGATAACCAAGTTTAGAAAATATGCAAGAAGCTAGGCAAAGTATAGGCCAATGATGAAATGTAAGTAAACAAATAAATAAGCCAATGATGAAATGTAAGTAAACAAATAAATGAGGTAATTAACACAAGATTAAATGCAATTTGGAAAATAAGGCCTCTAGTAAGTAAACATAATCCCCAAAATGGGTAAGCCTATAAGCTAACGAGTGTTGCTCTCCACACATCAACGGGTATAATCACAATTCCTTCACAAACGTTAAGAATCTTAGATTGAGTTTCTACCTCTTTATACAATAAGCCAAGGACCTTGTAGTCCAGTGGCATCAAACCCTTCCTTTTATACGGGAGGTGGTGGTCAAACCCTTCCTTTTATACGGGAGGTGGTGGGTTCGAGTCTCAATGGAGACAATACTTACTCTTGACCTTCAATAGGTTGAGAAAGTAGTTATGAACAGATACTGCATTCTAATAGAGTTAGTAGTATTCAAAAAAAAAAAAAAAACCTCTTTATGCAATAAACTCTAACGGCCCAACCCAAGTCCTAAATAGAATTACTCTCACATATCTAGCACAAATAAAGTAAAAGCATAAATGGAAAGCATACATATAGCACAAAAGAAATGAAATGAATGATGAACTTATTTATTAAAAAGTAGATGAAGCACTCCAAAATTGATGGGTTAAAAAGTAGATGAAGCACTCCAAAATTGATGGTGAAATCCTTGAATACAAGCTCGGAAAGTGTTAATGAGATTTAATCTAATGCTAATCTAAGCTAAAGAAATGACAGGAAAGGAAGAATAATAAGCTAGGACTACCTAGGATTTGAGCTCCCTTCAAATTACAATAAAAAACACATAAATACTGTACGTCGCACGGCACGCATGTATGGAAGAATGTGCGACCAAACAATAGAACATGGAAAAAATGTCGCACAGTAGCATGGCTATGGGCATGGTCATGCCATTGCCCATGCCATTTTGGGCATTGAAAACTTGCTCACCACCTAGATTGGCATAGTCATGCCTTTTTCTTTGACGCAAGGGGTAAGACTTTCCGTTATTATGCACGAAGCACTTGCTACAAATGTATGAAAGTAGCTTACCACTGACTTTTTTCCTTCCCATAGTTCATACTGAGTTTTTCCATGAGCTTTATGAACCAATGTTCTATTTTGGGTGAAACATGTTGTGTTAACAACTTCAGCCCAAAATCTCTTAGGTAGGCTTGAGAGGTCATTGACCTTGCCGCTTCCTTGAGAGTCCTATTTTTCCTGTCAGCTACTCTATTTTGCCGTGACGTCCTTGATATGGAAAGTTGATGTTGAATCCCATGATCGCTGCAAATTTTTTTGATGACATGGTTAACAAATTCACGTCATTGATAAGATCCTATCTTTACTATACTTGAATTTTGCTCATTTTGGATTTGACGCATGAGCTCAGGAAGTTTCTTCTCAATTTCATTCTTGCTTTTCATGAAGATTATCCAAGTATACCTAGTGTAGTCATTTACTACTACTAGCGTATATTTTCTTCAACTTAAGCTTATTGTATCTACTAGTCCGAAAAGATCCATATGAAACAAACTTAAGGGTCTTTTTGATGAATCCATAATCTTTGACTTGAAAGAAGACTTCACTTGCCTTCCTTTTTGACATGCTTCACAAATTCTAAATCTTTGTTGAAAACAATATTGGGAAGACCATATACTAACTGCTTCCTTGATACCTTGTTGATTGCTTTAAAGTTGAGATGATTAAGCGTATTGTGTCATTCCCAACTG
This sequence comes from Ipomoea triloba, assembly GCF_003576645.1. Classification (NCBI taxonomy): domain Eukaryota; kingdom Viridiplantae; phylum Streptophyta; class Magnoliopsida; order Solanales; family Convolvulaceae; genus Ipomoea; species Ipomoea triloba. Next base: position 9,728,749 of record NC_044923.1, on the reverse strand, counting down.
AGATCAACATTACTTATCACGATCAAGCATATAGATGATTTTGAGGTGCTTCAACCAACCACATACATGTTTTTCTCCTCCTAGCTAAAAGAAAAATCTCCAAGTATTTTTCTTCTTTGATGTAGCATCCATTTTTCAAGAATTCTACTTTGTATCCTTTGTCACAAAACTAATTGGTACTAAGAAGATTGAAGTTTAAGCCTTCTAAGAACGAAATATCCTTGATTATCAATTTATTTTTGTACAATTCTACTATTCCATTTGTTTGTCCATGGGCTTCATTTTATCCAAATATAGCCTTTGGTCCATTGATTTCTTGAATGTTAACCCTATTAGACTCATATGCCTTAAGCATCCACTGCCAATGTACTATAATTCCCAAAAGCCTTGAAAATTTAAAATTAATTTGATTTATGTACCCATGCCTTCTTCGGTACTTCTTGGTTAGTCAATTCAGGCATCCATCACTAGTTAGATCTCATTAAACCAACAATTAAAGGAATTATAATTATAAGAAATATTTTGGAAATTCTTGGAAGTTTTTGTTAGGAATATTTGTTAAGATTTTGATGAACAAAAAATTGTATTAGAATCCCCAATTTTATTGTCAGTATTTTTATAGCAAGTATGTGAAGGCCAAGCATGCAAGCAAAAATAAAATTGGAATTGATAGGGATAAAATCCCTGTTTATCTGAACCAACCTCCCGGTCTACATTCTGCCCCGGGGGATGTATTTTGGGCTCTTTAGAGCCCGTCTTTATCCCGGTGTCTGCGGATCGGTCAAAATAACGTCCCGGCCTACTCTAGTACCCTATTGGGGTTGGAACCTTGGCTTATCCAAGGTTAACACCTGGTTGCCGAGCGATTGGGCCGTTACGCGGACCAGTGCATGCTCGACACGCGTAGCGCATGCCGCTAGGCCGGAACTCTCCCCGAGGCCGCCTATAAAAGGCGCATTTATTGCAGTGTGGTGGACTTTTGGCTGTTTTATTTCTTGAATAGTCAAAGAGACCGGGAATCTCTGACCCACTGTCACGTAAACCGGTCTCGTATAGGGTATTCCTACTTGTACCCGCTTCCGTATTAATACAGAGTATTTTAATCGTACTTCCGTATTTTACTATATCATTTTTGGCACTGTCTGTGGGGACCGAAGTTCCGAAGCCGACCACCGCACTTTCCGCTTTTCGGTCTCCAACCATGTACCCTTACATGGACTATTTTGCCACTGCCAACTCGGAGCAAGAGGCACCATTCGACCTTCGATCTCGGCTCAGTTTCCAAGACGAGCCGAACAACATGGGCGGGGCACCAAACCCCGACCCGGTCAACATCATTCACAAACCCCAGGCGTTCCCTATCCCTGTTGGGCCGGTTCCTTACCAGTACCCGGCGTACCCGGTGGACCCGAATATGCAATGGTGGCCGAATTCGCTGCACTTTTACGCATAGCCTTTCGTTTCGCCCTATCCTTTCTAGCCGCCAGTTCAGCCGCAGGTACCCCAACCCGACACCACGGCGATCGGGGGCGCCCGCAACAGCCCCGTCAGGGCTACGTTGATCCCACTTAGAAAGACGATCAGTCTCGTCCCGTTTGCACAAGCCGATCCCTACACGCCGCCCGGCCCTCTCCCGGTTAAGTGGGTCAGGAGCCCCACGCCCCCGGGACCGGGAAGAGCCGCCGAGGGCGAGCGTGTTTGATCGGTTGGACTTACCGATTAGTGACGACGACTCTAGTGAGGCAAGCTCTTCCAACCCTCGCCGACACCGTCCCCGCGATAATATCCACCAATCTAGTCTCTCCCGCGGAGTACTTGACCAAGTGTGCGCCGAGTTGAACAAATGGAAGCAAGAGTAGGATTATGGAAGGTTGACTGATAGAGCGGGAAACCTGTTACGGACACCCTTCACTCAAGACATCATGAGTCAGCCCTACCCTATTGACTTGCGCGTCCCCGGAGATAAAGAGTACGCGGGCAGGTCGGACCCCGAACAACATGTTAACTCGTACTACGGCAACATGCTCATGATGGGGGTGTCGGAGGCCGTCATGTGCCGAGGCTTTTATTCCATTTTGGCCGGGATGGCAGCGAAATGGTTCCGAAAGTTGGAACCGGAGTCTATCTTCGACTTCAGAGAGTTAGCCCGGAGGTTCGTCCAGCGATTTGCCATGTCCAAAACCGTAAAGAAACATTTCTCCCACCTTGAGAATGCCAAACAGTTGGAGGGCGAACCGCTCTTGGTCTTCATCGAGCGTGGAAAATCACAATGATCGAGATTGAGCCAGTTGATGATGTAACCGCCACAAACCTGTTATTATCCTCTCTGTGAGTGGGAAACCTGTACCAAGACCTCATCCTCAGGCCGCCGCTCTGTTATGAAGACGCCGTGCACAAGGTGGTCGATCACGCCACCGCCACGGAAGCGAACTCGGCCAAGAGGATGATGGAGACGGGTGACAAATCCAGCTCAAGGAATGTATTTTGAGTCATTTCCGCAGGATATAGCAAAGTTTTGGGCCAAAAGAAGCAACAAACAAAGAATCCACCAAGCAGGAGGCTGCCACGCACCATCACACGCGTGTGAGCATGCGTGGATTTATTCCAGAGAGCTGCCACGTAGGGTCACACGCGTGGAACGCGTCCAGTAGGGCAACAGCGGAAATTCGACTTTTTGAGCAGCTATTTAAACCCTTCCTTCTTATTTTTGAAAGGAGGACTTTCCCAACTTTCAGATATGATTTTCTCTCTATTCCTTCCCCTTTGGTGAGGAAAAACATACTCTTTTCCCTTAGATTAGGATAGATCTTTAGATTGGAAGATGGATTGAAGATGTAGACTCCCATTCCTTTGGTAAAATACTCTCTCCATTGGATTACTTGTTTAGATTTATTGTTGAAAGTAATCTTTTTGCTTTGATGTTTTGAATGATTTCCATGATTGAGTAGAGTAATTTGGGCGTGTGTGCCTTTGTCAGACTATTGATTGTTGATTAGAAATTGCTTTATGATTTTGAGACCTGAAGGAGTAGGGTTGATGTTTGTATGGTTGATGTTATTCAAGCTTTACTTCTATTTCGGCCGGAATAGTTAGTAAACCGATGGGAAGTGAGAGAGTGCGCGATAGCGGCCTCTCACGAGCCTAACTCATCCGTATCTCCGCTCTTAGTCCGAGAGGACGAGATCCGAGAGGAGTGGTAGACTAGGTGTTCGACAAAATGCCTCAACCGAATGAGGATTGAGAGTCTGAGTGTGACGCCACTCGGTACTAATGCCTTGACTCCCTTACTCGATCACGAAACTCGTTCCCAAATTCCCTAGGAAGATCAATCGATTTGTTTGACATTGGTGCACACCCCTTTCATTTCTTCTGCATTATTTAGTGTAAATCTCATTTCTACAACCCCAAACTTACTCATTAAAACCAATCTCTTGTAATACTTGTAACTCTTACCTTTTAACACCGTTAAGGTCAACACTAATTTGATTCCCATTCGCCATCCTTGAGAGACACGACACTCGGGGAGTCTTGACTCTTCGTTTTACCACTTCACATTCACTCACACTAAATCCACAACATCAAAATGGCGCCGTTGCCGGGGATGGCAAACGGTTTTGAATAGTGTTGACGTTTTTGGAGTTAATTTTTAAGAGTTCTTGCGTTGCTTTCTTTTTTGTTTGTTTTATTTTCTTATTTTTGATATTTACTTGAAGAAGTGAGCTTACATTATCGTGAATATCTTGTGCTCACTTGCAACTACTTCTAGCTGCAAATACTTGTTGTTGGGAAGAAGACTGCATTAAGGTGTATGAAAAAGATGACAGAGGAAAATCTCTCTCCAAAAAAAAGTGAAGAACAGGACCTTCTTGATCGCAGTACCAAGAAGACGAAAACATCAACTGAATCCCCAATGGGAGAAGCTGTCCAGCCTCCGGCAAACCCTACACCGGAGAACTCTACTGGAACACTTTCATTTAAACAGATTGTAGCCAATGAGACCGGCATAGAAGCGGTAAACCAGAATGATCTAGATCTTATCTCTGACGATGAGGAAGAGGATCCAGACGAAGAGGTAGATGGAGGTTGCCCAGTCATCCGCCTCACCAAGGAGGAGAAGTTGAGAATACGTAGCAAATGGAAGCAGACCCTTATTGTGAAGGTGTTGGGGAGATCTGTTGGATACGCATACTTGCTGAGAAGACTAACAACGTTGTGGCATCCAAAAGCCAGAATGGAGCTGATAACCATTGAAGGGGGTTACTTCTTGGTAAAGTTTGCATCGATAGAAGATTACGAGTTTGCAAAATACGGGGGCCCTTGGATGGTTTTGGAGCACTATCTAATTGTTAAAGAATGGGTTTCAAACTTTGATCCGCTCACTGATAGAACGGAAACGGTAATAGTATGGGTGCGTTTTCCGTGTTTATCGGCGGAGTATTATGACCACAAGTTTCTTATGAGGGTAGGTGCGAAGATCGGTAGGCCTATCAACATCGACACGACGACAAGCTTGGTGTCACGGGCAATGTTTGCGAGAATCTGTGTTGAGGTGGATATTACTAAACCACTGCTATCAAAGTTTACATTAAGGAGGAAGGTAAGGGGAATCACGTACGAGGGTTTGCACTGGATCTGTTTTAAGTGTGGTACGTATGGTCATGGTGTTGAGACGTGCCCGCAAAACCAAGATCAAGCCGAAAGCGAGGAGGAAAGGATGGGGAACGAAGGTGGCGGACACTCACCGGCGGTGGAGGGTAACGGGGACAACGGTCAAAGACGCATGAATGGAAAGAAGATAACAGTAAGGAAAGAATGTATGTTAGACCAGAGATTACGGATGATTATGGCTCATGGATGGTAGCTGAGCGAAAAGGAAAAAGGATCGCAAAAAATCCGGAAAGAAATCAGACGCAGGGCTACGGGTATGGAAAGAAGGATACGCAGAAGACTGTGAAAGGAAAAGAAAAAGTAGGGATGATTTCAGGGTCACGATATGCCAATCTAATGGAGGAAAATTTGGGTGAGGAGTCATCAGTACCCATGCAGGAACATGCAACAGCAACAGAATCAAGTGAGAAAGAAAAGGGAAACGTAACACAAAAGGGACATCTAATACGAGCAACACCAGAGGAAAGAGACCTGCAATACAAATCTCTGAGAAAAAAATTGAGGGGAACAATAAATATGGCAAGCATAAGGTGGTAGTCGGGGGCTCCGGTTCGAAAAACAACAGTACAACGAAACAGAATTACCAGAGGAAGACACCTAATCAGGCGGGGGCAGCGAGTGAACACACCCTAGTCCAAGGAAACATCACCGGAGCTAAGACAACGACAGTGGTAGGTTCTGACGCTGGTACGTGCTCCGCCGACATGCTCACAATCGAAAAGGACATGTTGGAGCACCATGGTGACCCCCCCGACCAGGAGGACAGTGACTGGAAGTCCCTAAACGAAGGGGAAGTCTTTGAGGACAATCTTGATGGCGTGGATGAGAGTGCTATGGAAGTGGAGCTCTGAGGCGCCTTGCCTTCTGTGTCTCCTATTTTTTTTCCTGGTTTGGTTTCTTGCCTTTGCGTTTTCTTTTTGTTTTGCTGTGTTCCGCCTTTTCTTTTTCTTTGTTTCCCATGAAGGTCATCACATGGAATTGTCAAGGAGCAGCCTCCAAGAGTTTTCTTCGAGCTGCTAAATGGATTGCAAACAACCATAAACCGGATTTCTTCTGCCTTTTGGAGACGAAAATTTCGGGGGTAAATGCGGATAACGTATGTAAGAAAATGGGTTTCGAAAACTGGGTGAGAGTGGAGGCCTTGGGGTTCAGTGGTGGCATTTGGATCATCTGGAAGGACAGTTTTTGTGTTGATGTGATAAGCTCCAATCCTCAATTTATACATATGAAGATCAATGACAATAGTGGTTTAATATGGAGTTTAACGATAGTGTATGGAAGCCCGTCTCTACACCTTAGAAGACGCCTTTGGAGTGCCTTATCTAGCACCAATATGAACATAAGTGGCCCCTGGTTAGTAGCGGGAGATTTTAACGCGGTAGTGAACACTGAGGAAATCTCCAATCCGGAAAACCCGGGGGTGAACCGCAACAACGATTTCAAGAACTGGATTTTCGAAGAAGCTTTAGTGGACTTGGGTTTCTCTGGACAGAAATTTACTTGGAAAAGAGGGCAAGAGTGCAGAACGTTCAAAGGCGCTCGACTTGACAGAGTGCTTGGTTCCATGGATTGGATTGATAGCTTCTGTAATACCGAAGTAACACATTTGCCTATGGTAAATTCAGACCATTGTCCAATTTTGATCAATACTGATGGAAGAAAGCAAACTAGTTCGAAGACTTTTAAGTTTCAAGGGGCATGGACGCGACACCCAAAATTCCTGCAGGAAATTAAAGAAAACTGGAACAGAAATGATACGGTTTCGAGTAATAGAGAGCATGTCGCAAACAAGCTGGTCGAATGGAACATGCACACTTTTGGAAATATTCATGCAAAAAAGCGCCAAATTCTGAGAAGATTGNACCAAGAGGAAGTTCTTTGGTATCAACAAGCCAGGGAGGATTGGATTGCCTCGGGAGACAGGAACACAAAATTCTATCATGCTGCTACGAAGATAAAAAAAGCTAGGAAAATGGGGTACAAAATCCTTGATAGTTGCACCCAGCAAGTGCTTAATGAGAATGACACTACGAAACATATTATGAATTTTTTCAAGAACATCTTCACCAAAGATTGCGATACTGTGAGGGAAGGCGCACTGAAAGGAAAGTTTCCTGTCCTTAGTGGGATGGAATGGAATAAATTCCATGCTCGGTTCACTATTGATGAAGTTAAAGCAGCTCTGTTTGATATGAGCCCGCTCAAAGCCCTGGGTCCGAATGGTTATCATGCTTGTTTTTACCAAAGAGCCTGGCAGGTTGTTGGTCAATCAATTTACAAGCAATTTAATGTGTTTATGGAATCTGGAAATCTTGAGGAGGGAATGAATGACACTCTTGTTGCCCTTATACCAAAAGTCAGCTGCCCGATGAATGCCAGCCAGTTTCGCCCTATCAGCCTGTGTAATGTCATCTACAAGATTATCACAAAAGCCTTGACCAATAGAATCAAACCTATCCTTACAAAACTCATCGGGCTGGAGCAAAGCAGTTTTGTCCCTGGTCGTCAAATAACGGACAACATACTGGTGTACCAAGAAGTCCTACACTCGATGCGTACTAGAAACAGTAATACGGGGTACATGATCCTTAAAATTGATCTCGAAAAAGCCTATGATAGGCTGGATTGGGATTTTATTAGGGAGACCCTTACGGAAGTTGGTATGAATGGGGAGTGGATCCGAAATATTATGACTTGCGTGACGACGACAAAACTAAGCATTCTTTGGAACGGAAAACAACTCGATCCAATTGTACCCACCCGAGGCATAAGACAAGGAGATGCCATCTCGCCTTACTTATTTGTGCTATGCATGGAGCGTCTTAGTCACTTAATCAAGGAAGAAGTCCAGAGAGGCAAATGGAGGGGCATCAAACTTAGCAGGAATAGCCCCCTACTTACTCATCTGTTTTTTGCTGATGACTTAGTCCTTTTTGCAGAAGCCTCCCAGGACCAAATTATGGTGATTAAACAATGCCTGGAATCCTTTAGCATAGCATCAGGTCAGCGGGTTAGCCTAAATAAATCCCAGATTTTCTTTTCTAAGAATGTTGGAAGTAATGAAGCTCGGGCCATCACAGAACTAGCGGAAATACCAGTTACTACTAACCTGGGAAGATACTTAGGGGTTCCATCTGTTCATGGAAGAGTCACGAAGGACATGTTCAATACAATTTTAGAAAAGATGGACGCGAGACTCGAAGGATGGAAAATGCATTTCCTAACCTTGGCAGGAAGACAAATACTGGCACAAACGGTACTACACTCAATCCCTTATTATACTATGCAAACCATGCTCTTGCCTGCAGGTATTTGGGAGGAAATCGATAGAAGAATCTGGCGCTTTCTGTGGGGGGGAACAGCAGAAAAGCAAACGTGCCATTTAGTCCGTTGGGACACAGTGACGAAACCAAAAGTCTTGGGCGAACTCGGAATACGCTCAATGAAAGAGGTCAATTTAGCGTTTATGACAAAGCTGGGATGGAGAATCCTAACTGAGGAAGATAGCATGTGGGTAAAGATTTTTAAAGCAAAATACGCTCATGGAAAGAAGGGAATGAGCATCTTTCAACCTAAAAGTGCAAGCTCCAATGCTTGGAGAGGCATTATCACAGCCCGACCTACTTTCCAAGAAGGCATTCGCTTCGGGGTGAGAAACGGCAAGAGTGCCCGGTTCTGGAGTGATGCATGGATACAGGAGAGTCCATTAAGTAGATACCTCACGGGCGACGACCAAGACACTGTAAGGGAAAGATCAGTTTGTGATTACTGGAACGAAACGGGAGGATGGAATTGGACTGTATTGCATCAGCTCCCGGAAAAAGTTAGACAATGCATGGAATTAATTTCCCTAGAAGGCGTTGGAGACTCAGACGAACCAGTATGGAAATGCGAAGCCTCAGGTATGTTCTCATTAAAATCTGCGTACAATATTACTATAGGCGTGGAAACTAACCTGCAGGAGCCCGCGTGGGGAACCTTGTGGAAGATTAAGGTGCCCAACAAGATGAAATTTTTCATGTGGACTGCTCTCCACGATAAAGTCCTTGGAAATGCAGAACGCAAAAGGAGACATCTCACCGAGAATGGGGACTGTGATGCATGTCAGGGCAAAGAAGAAACGATGATTCACATCTTACGGGACTGCCACCATGCTGCGGAAGTTTGGAGAACGCTGATTGGCAATGAACGCTGGAGGAAGTGGCGGCAGATCCATCCTCGACAATGGCTAGTGCAGAATATAATGGGAAAGAATCAGCCTGAGTCACACTACGAGTGGCCGAGATGGTTTGTGATTACCACCTGGTGGATTTGGAGGTGGCGAAATGAAAGAGTTTTCAATGCTAAAACTACGGATACTCAAAGTAAGATCGCTTGGATTCGAGAAGCCGAAAAGGAGATTACCCGAGCTTTTCTACACGAGACCAGTATGAGAAGCTCACCAACCAAAGAGAAAGTCCTCAAGCTATGTTGGAAACCCTCCACCACACATCGGTTCACCTTAAACGTGGATGGATGTGTCAAAGCAACTATGAGGAAAGTAGGCATTGGTGGAATTCTAAGAAATGATGAAGGTGTTTGGAGTGGTGGCTTTGCAGCGAGTGCTGCCCAAACTGACCCTACCGTAACCGAGGTTCTGGCTATTATCACGGCCATGCGCTGGGCCTGGGGAAAAGGGATCCGAGATGTGGAGATTCAGTCGGATGCCCGGGAGGCTATCAAATGGATATGAGACGGAGCTGACCTTCGGGGCATTGCTCGAGACCTTGTGAATGAGGCTGCCCGATGGTGTGCCAAGGATTGGAGTATCTCCATTTGTGCTATCTTTCGTGAACAAAATCGGAGTGCAAATGCTTTAGCCAGGATAGGCAGCTGTTGGACGAGGGAATGAATCGAGTTCTCTTCCTGCCCGTCGGAGTGTGATGAGGCGTACTGCAGTGACTTTTTGCGTACCGCACAAGGTCGTAGAGTGAGGGAGATTTCTTAGCTTGGTCTCTCCTCAGGGGTCCTCCCCTCCTTTTGATAAAAAAAAAAAAAAAAACTTGTTGTTGGCTAAGCCTTGTGCAGGAAATTTTATTGAAAAGCAATTAGAAGCTTGCCAATGAGAGCTCAAATGCATCCCCATGGTTACCCACACCATGAGGGAAATCCTTTAAACTATGTTCCACCCCAACCATATCCCTATTACCCCCATTCCACCCATACTTACATTCCACCAACATATCATTATCCATCTCATACCACTACTTACCACATCCAACCTCTTATCCATCTTATATACATAACCATCACCCACCACCATATACACACCCTATCCCACCGTATCAAAATGAATTTCCCCCACAATACTCCACTTATCAAAATGACTCGGTAAGCTCCAGAGAAATAACCCAAAATATGGAGAGTAAGCTTGCAAAAATGATGAGAACAATTGACCCAAGCTATACTCCCGAGCCATTTTCGTTCCATAATTTCCAACCAAACAACCATTACCCGTCTCCATCACAAATTCTTAAAGTAAACAATCCTACACATTTCCTTGAAACACCACCTTCTAATCCATATTTTACTATACCCAATCCTTGTGATTATATCCCACCGGCCAAGGACGAAATAGAAATTCTTAAAACAAAAATAGAAGAATTCACAAGAATGGCCAAGGAGGATATGGCTAACTTAAAAGCCGAAATCAGGAGCGAATTAAAGGATTATCTCGCTACTCTCCGGGAAGAAGGACTTCCATTGGAGGAGATTGAAACAAAAATGCTAGCCTTGATGGAGGAGTTCATGAGGACAAGTTCACCACGGATAGACAATCCACTTGAAGAAAATCTCCCAATTCTGGAAGCCAATCCAAGGATGGATACACAAAACGCTGGAAAAGAAGTAGGTAGTGAAGGGGTGGTAGATTGCTATGCTCCAGTGCTAGAGAAGAAGTTCCAATTTTCGAATTGGAAAATCCAAAAGAGGTCGAGATGGAGAGCGATGATGAGAACATCGAAGTAGTGTGGGAATATAAAGAGCCTACATATGGTAACATTCCTAAACCTTCTTGCATTACTGCCTTCGAAAATACTTGTTCTCTTGATAGATTTACTTTTGACACTCGAGTGGATGACTCCCTTTTACAATGCAACAATGATTTATATTCTTATGATACTGAATGTTTTTATTTCCGGGAGAATGATTCCATAGGCTTTATTGATAACTTTATCAATGAGTGCGGAAGTCTTGATAAAAATACTCATGCTCCTTGTAAAGACGACTCCCTACGCATTGATATTTCTATTACTTGCGACTATGATTGCTTTAATTTTTGGGAGGATGACTCTATAGTAAATCGTGATATATTGGTTGGAAATCGTAGGGATTCTAGTTTGTTTAAAAATGAATATGATGGTTTTAAATTTTTGGAAAATGAATCCTACGATTCGGGACGAGATGAGTTGATAGGTGAGGGAGATATTACTTTGTTATGTTCTGAAAAAGAAAAGTCTAATTCTTTTAGACAATTAGAGTGGGAATTGAGAATATAGAGTGTGAAAAAGATATGATGGATAAGGAGGGAATTTTCACGTTTGATTTGTTCGAGGGAATTGAGGGGGGTGATATGACTTCCAGTAAAGGGATATGGTCTCAACCTTATGATAAAAATGACAATAATATCAGGGGTGGAAGAGAGAATGACAAAATAGGGGAAGATCACACTACCTTTGAGAAATCAAGGGGAGTGTTTGAAGCCATAAACCTTCCAATTATACACCTTGTTCTTCCTTTATTTGCGTGGGAATTCAAGAATGTCCTACACCTTGAGGCATTCCTTGAAGCAAAAGTACATGGGACGCTTGGCAAAGTCCTGAAATCTGTGTGTTTAGCTGGATAGACCAATCCAAGTCTAGGCAAAGACTCTAAACAAAGGCGCTCTTGGGAGGCATTCCCAACGTTATCCGTAGGACTTAGATTTTACTTTATCGTCTCTTATTCATTTTCCTTTTAGCAAATTTTTTCTTTTGTCTAGATCTCTCTTTTACTAACCAAGCAGATTCTCCATCCTAAAATGATCCTCAACGAAGGTCTTTTCGTCAAAGATGATGACCAAGCTCAAAAGGGGTAAGAAAAATTTAAAGAAGGCAGGCAAGCACAATCCACGCCTACTCACACGCGTGTGAGCAGGCGTGAAAATCTTCCAGAGAGCGGCCACGCTGATTGATATTTTCTGCAAGCGCACAGAGTCAATCACAGTATAAATTCCTGGAGTATTCCAGGGTCGATCCCACGAAGAACACAATTAACTGCTATTCTTAATAACTAGTCTTGTAGATAGGAAAAACGCAAATAAAAGAAATTCATGTATTCTTGTAGATAGGAAAAACGCAAATAAAAGAAATTCATGTATTAAAATAAATATTTGTGAATTTAATAAAAGAAATTCATGTATTAAAATAAATATTTGTGAATTTAAAGCAAAGGAAATTTCCAATTGATAAAAGACTAGGGATTTGGGTTCACCTATTATTAGATAATTAACTAACCATCCTAAGTACTGATTCGTGCGATTATAGTGATGATTGCTCCATTTATATCCTAATACTCCGTCGAGCTACTAGGTTGTAATCAATTAATTGTGATCATTTGTCGATATCTCACCAACATTAATTGAACCCATTAAACAACAACCAAAACTCACCACAAATACCTAAAGCTATGTCTAGTTTAGGTCAAGTGTGTTTATCTTACGAGGTCCAGGTTCATAATTCACCTGTCAGTTCTTCTTATAAACCTTAATAACAGAAGTATGCAATGGCCAGTCACACAATTCGCAACTAAAACACATAAGATAAATATAATCAAAATTCAATTATTCAATCGAAATTAGAAGAATCAGCACATGAAGAATAATCAATTAATCTAGTCTAAGGCTAGTCCAAATCCCTAATTCAAAGTTCTAGCCAATAATCATAACTAATTGCATAAACTATTCAAGAAATTTAGCATATCAAAATGAGAATATTAATCTGAAAATTTAAAGTAGAGACAGAGAAAGTAATTCAAGCCTAAAGAATTGATAGCCGCGATCGAAGTTCGGGAATCTCCTCTTTGCCGATGATCCTATGAGCCAACGATCGTTGCTACTTCCCGGCGTTCCTTTTCTCCCGTTTTCGTTCTCTTCGTCCGTGTTCTGCTGCACCCAAAACCAAACTTAAAAACCCCTATTTCTTTTTTTTTCCTTTTCTTTCTTGAATTCCAGTGAACCCAAGGGAAAAACAAAGTAATTTTCCCGTTTTCTTTTCCATCCTCTTTTTCTTTTTGTCTGCTGCGCCAAATCCCCCGAAGAAAGAAAAAAAAACATACAATAAATTAAAATAATATTAATGTAAAGCAAAATTATAACCTAATGACATAACTTAATTAAACCTAATTATCAAAACACTTATATTTAAACTAAATGCATAAAGCTACCAAATAATATTTAATACTATAGTTATAATAAAACTCGTATTTATATTAATAGAAAATGCAACATTAGCCTAATACTTATTAAAACCAATCTAAACTAGTAACTTATAAATAAATATAATATTTATAATAAGATCAACACTAAAACTTAATTTATTAATCCAAAACACTTTCTAAAATTACTCTAAAAATGTCTAAAAACTAAGCTTATCAAACTTCCCCACACTCAAGGTTTTGCTTGTCCCCAAGCAAACTTATGCAATGAAATAAAACTACCAACCATAACCATGTCAACTAGGCATTCAATTTAAGGGAATCGGTGAACACATAATACTTCATGAGAGTTCAAAGTCATATGCACACAAGACAATAGAGAATAGTGGTCCTCACGGTTGTTCACTCAATCCCTCATATATACGTAACTATGTAAGAAGGGTATACACCATCCTCTATTGAGAGTGCACTTGCCATAGGCTTGCTTGTCCACCAAAACTCCACCACTAAAATTATATGAAAAACACGAGTNGAAAAACGCAAATAAAAGAAATTCATGTATTAAAATAAATATTTGTGAATTTAAAGCAAAGGAAATTTCCAATTGATAAAAGACTAGGGATTTGGGTTCACCTATTATTAGATAATTAACTAACCATCCTAAGTACTGATTCGTGCGATTATAGTGATGATTGCTCCATTTATATCCTAATACTCCGTCGAGCTACTAGGTTGTAATCAATTAATTGTGATCATTTGTCGATATCTCACCAACATTAATTGAACCCATTAAACAACAACCAAAACTCACCACAAATACCTAAAGCTATGTCTAGTTTAGGTCAAGTGTGTTTATCTTACGAGGTCCAGGTTCATAATTCACCTGTCAGTTCTTCTTATAAACCTTAATAACAGAAGTATGCAATGGCCAGTCACACAATTCGCAACTAAAACACATAAGATAAATATAATCAAAATTCAATTATTCAATCGAAATTAGAAGAATCAGCACATGAAGAATAATCAATTAATCTAGTCTAAGGCTAGTCCAAATCCCTAATTCAAAGTTCTAGCCAATAATCATAACTAATTGCATAAACTATTCAAGAAATTTAGCATATCAAAATGAGAATATTAATCTGAAAATTTAAAGTAGAGACAGAGAAAGTAATTCAAGCCTAAAGAATTGATAGCCGCGATCGAAGTTCGGGAATCTCCTCTTTGCCGATGATCCTATGAGCCAACGATCGTTGCTACTTCCCGGCGTTCCTTTTCTCCCGTTTTCGTTCTCTTCGTCCGTGTTCTGCTGCACCCAAAACCAAACTTAAAAACCCCTATTTCTTTTTTTTTCCTTTTCTTTCTTGAATTCCAGTGAACCCAAGGGAAAAACAAAGTAATTTTCCCGTTTTCTTTTCCATCCTCTTTTTCTTTTTGTCTGCTGCGCCAAATCCCCCGAAGAAAGAAAAAAAAACATACAATAAATTAAAATAATATTAATGTAAAGCAAAATTATAACCTAATGACATAACTTAATTAAACCTAATTATCAAAACACTTATATTTAAACTAAATGCATAAAGCTACCAAATAATATTTAATACTATAGTTATAATAAAACTCGTATTTATATTAATAGAAAATGCAACATTAGCCTAATACTTATTAAAACCAATCTAAACTAGTAACTTATAAATAAATATAATATTTATAATAAGATCAACACTAAAACTTAATTTATTAATCCAAAACACTTTCTAAAATTACTCTAAAAATGTCTAAAAACTAAGCTTATCAAACTTCCCCACACTCAAGGTTTTGCTTGTCCCCAAGCAAACTTATGCAATGAAATAAAACTACCAACCATAACCATGTCAACTAGGCATTCAATTTAAGGGAATCGGTGAACACATAATACTTCATGAGAGTTCAAAGTCATATGCACACAAGACAATAGAGAATAGTGGTCCTCACGGTTGTTCACTCAATCCCTCATATATACGTAACTATGTAAGAAGGGTATACACCATCCTCTATTGAGAGTGCACTTGCCATAGGCTTGCTTGTCCACCAAAACTCCACCACTAAAATTATATGAAAAACACGAGTCAAAAGGTCTTTATTTCTTGGTTGTAACGGGGCCAAGGGTATGTGGTTTAAGAAAGAAAGGGTATAAGGGATAGCAAATAAAGTCCAAGGAATCAGTAGAGCCACAATTCCACCATATCAAGAGCAAGAACTTGTATTCTACCAACAAGTCATCACTACGACACTACATCATTCTCCCTCTTTCCTTTCACTTATGAATTCTCAAAACAACTTTCAAAATTTTCATCTTTTTTTTTCATTGTTTTTCTGTTTTTTTCTTTTTCTTTTTTTTTCTTTTTTTTTTCTTTTTTTTTTCTTTTTTTTTTTTGATAAAACCGAATAAATAGCTACTCATTGCCACACAACCCTCAATGGTACTCTTCCCATTTTCTTTTTGTGTATTCATAGGGAAAGATAAACAAATCATCCCAAAATTTTCAATCGTCCTCACATTTCCTTAACCATCAACTTTCTATCATGCTTTGCTCATAAATCACTTTTAGAATAAAACGAGCATAAAAGTTCTAGGCCAACAAAAGGTTTACCACCCACAAAGTCATAACAGATTTAATTTTGTTTTTTTTTTCTTTTTTTTTTTTTCACCCCTTTGATCACAAACAATTCCTCACCCAAAGCAAACCAGCTATACAATCACATTTCCACTCCAACCTCACCAATACTTCATTACTTTTGATCATCTTGCACCGATAAATGAATTAATGGCATCCACTGACCCACGGACGGGTTAAGAGGCTTCTTTTTATGAGCTAAGGTTCTTTGGAATTGGCTAACGAAGAAAAAAATGTCTTATTCATTTTAAAGCTCAAAATGGTTCACTAGGGGAAAAATAGCATGTATAAGGATGTGGTCATTTTTAAGGCTATAAGGCTAAATCCTAATGCCTTAATCATTCTCGTGTCATCACATAACATGTAGCTCTGCAATGGTATGAAGCAAGTTCTAGAAGTAACACAATCAAAGTGGCAAATAAACACTCAAAAATGAAAATAAGTTGCAGTGGGCAACCTCTAGGCTCAAAAGCTCACGGTGTGACAGAATTTGACTACTAACTCTATGCAAGCATACATATAGCCAAACACATTCATTGATATTATGCATCCCTAAGACACTAGAACTTATCTCCCAATCAACATAGTCATTAGATGGCATTTTTTAACTTTATTTTGTAGAGCAATTTCAGAAAAATGCAGGAAATGATGTTGAAAATCTTAGAAAATGCATAAAAGTGCTGAAAATGTTGCATAAAAATAGAAAAAAAAATTGCAGGAAATGCAGAAACTTATTGCAGAACAATGCAGAAAAATAGAGAAAAAAAAATGCAAATAATGCAGAGAAAAATGCAGAGAATTTTTTTAAATATTTTACTGTAGAAAACATCCCCTAAACTTTCCCTTCCCCACACTCAAACTCAACATTGTCCTCAATGTTAAATAGAAAAACATATATGAGAAAATGAAGTAAACAAGAAACTCCCCTATTAGTTGCCAATTTCTCCAATGATTGCCTTTTGGTGAAACAACCATGAATGGTCTCTTTTCATCTCTTTCAATCTCTATGGCCTCATAGGAACGAGCTTTAGTGACCATGAAAAGACCAAACCATCTAGACTTCAATTTCCCTAGAAAAAGCTTAAGATAAGAATTAAACAACAAAACTTCTTGCCCTACTTTGAATTCTCTCCAAAAATTATTTTTGTCATGCCAAGCTTTAGTCAACGCTCTCCACAATCTCTCTTCTTTTGCATAAAGTAAATGAGCATAAGAAATCATAGGAAAAGTATCATTGTCACTCCAAAAATCATATTTGAATTGCAATGGAAATGGTTTAAGTTCAAGGTGAGGTGGCGTTTCATTAAAATGTAATGAAAAAGGGTTGCCTCTATCTAAATCCTCATACTTTCTATTAAGATGTGTAGGAAAATGATCTTGACCCTCTAATCTCATCATAGACTCAACAAATTCTGGTTCCTTCTTTTCTATAGGACATGCTTCCAACGGATCACTAGGTGAATGCTTACAAAATACTTCTTTTGAAGGTTTCTCAATAACATCAACAAAAAGACATGATTCATCAAAAGTTGGTAATTTTATAGCTTTAGAGATAGAGAATTCCTCTTTTTCCGTTCCTACTCTAAATATCAACTTCCCTAAAGGCATATCAATTATTACTCCTCCTGTTAACAAAAATGGCCTACCAAGTATAAGGGATGTATCTGTATCATTACCCATGTCCAAAATCAGAAAATCAGCAGGAAAGTAAAATTTACCAACTTTTACCAAGATATCTTCCACTACTCCCTGCGGGTACTTGACTGATCTATCAGCAAGTTGAAGAGAGATTGTAGTTGGCTTCATTTCAGCTATTCCCAACTTCCTGAAAAGAGTTAAAGGCATAAGGTTTATACTGGCACCTAAATCACATAAATCACAACAGTATTACCAATAGTGCAAGGAATAGAAAAACTTCCTGGATCCATTAGCTTAGGAGGTAATTTGCTTTGTAAAATAGCACTACACTCCTCATTTAGATGCACAGTAGCAAACTCTTCCAGTTTCTTTTTATTAGACACAATTTCCTTAATATACTTGGCATAAGATGGCATATTGGCAAGTGCTTCTGCAAAAGGAATATTAATTTGTAATTTGTTAAAAACCTCTAAAAATCTTTTAAAGTTATTGTCCTGATTCCTCTTTTGTAGCCTTTGTGGATATGGAATGGGGGGGGTACATAAGGTTTTACTGTAGAGGAATTGAGGTTTTGATCACTAGAACTCTCTTTAGGCAATTGTTCTCCTTCTTTATCACTCTCTTTTTCAACCGTCAATGGTTCTTTTTCTTTCAAAACTTCATTCAACATCTTACTACTTACCTCGATCTTTTTCTGCAACCAATTTAGCCAACTAACCTACTTGCACCTCTAAATTATGAATGGATGCTTGGCTGGACTGAGCAACCTTATCAATCTTTGCATCTAGCTTCTTCATCATAGTGTCCTGGCTAGCCATGTATTGCATGAACATCTCCTCCAGTTGAGGCTTTTTCTCCTGAGCAGGAAGTTGAAGCTGTTGTGGTGCAGGTGGCTGCTGGAAGGGTCTGTATTGCTGATGCTGAGATCCCGATGGCCCTTGTTGCTGAAATCCAGTGGTCCCATTGGCCTTGCATTACCTTGATCTCTCCATGAGAAGTTAGGGTGATTTCGCCAACCTGGATTATATGTATGGGAAAATGGATCATTTCTTGGTGGTTGCCTCCCCATATTAGATCCCATGTAATTTGCCTCTTCATAAGATAGTTGCGATGACTCTGCATTCATACAAAAAGAAGAGTTATGACCATATGTATTGCAATAAGCACGAAATTCTCTATTCGAATTATCGCGAGTCATTAACAAGTTAATCTGTTTAGTCAATTCAGCCACTTGTGTTGTCAACTCAGACTGTGTGCTAATTTCATGCACAACAGCTCTTTGACCTCTTACTGCTTTCTATCTAGAGTTACTAGCTAGACTCTCAAAGATAGCTTGTAACTCATCACTATTTTTATCGCCTGTGTATCCACTTGCAGCAGTATCTACAAGAGACTGACAATTAGGATTTAAACCATCATAAAAGAATTATGTCAACAATAACAAAGGGAATTGATGGTGTGGACATTGGTTCAAAAGAAAATTGAAACGATCCCATGCTTCATGAAATAATTCCCCTTCTCTTTGAGTAAAAGTGCATATCCTACTCCTATAGTCCATTGTCTTTTGAGATGAATAATATTTAAACATGAAAGCATTGTAAACATCATCCCAAGTTCTTAAAGAACCCTCTGGTAAATTTAACAACCACTGCCTAGCATCACCCCTCATGCAATATGGAAAACATTTCATTCTAAGCTCTTCTTTAGATAAATTATTCAAAGGTAAAGTTTGTACCGTACTATAGAGCTCTCGCATGAAACCCAAAGCATCCTCACTTCCCAAACCGTTAAAGGTAGGGAGCAAATTCATATGGAAACTCTTGAGTTCATAATTCCTAGCTGCATCAGATAATTGAATGTAACAAGGGTTAACAGCTATTACCGGTCTTTGGATGTCTCGAAGACGTGGTTGAGCTGCTTGATTTTGAGGAGGTGGAACAATTGGTGGTATGCGTTCATCCTGTTGACCCACTCTATTGTTTTCAGCTATTTCAAGCCGCCTTCGTACCCTGTTTTTTCCTACAAGTACGCTCAATTTCAAGATCAATAGGAAATAATTCAGCATTTTTATGCCTTATTGATCGCCTCAAGATCATAAAAACAAAATAAAGAAATAAAGAAAGAAAAATAAAAAATAATAATAAAATGATAATGAACCTAGCTACCAAAAACTTGATTGATATTTTCTACAAGCGCACAGAGTCAATCACAGTATAAATTCCTGGAGTATTCCAAGGTCGATCCCACGAAGAACACAACTAACTGCTATTCTTAATAACTAATCTTGTAGATAGGAAAAACGCAAATAAAAGAAATTCATGTATTAAAATAAATATTTGTGAATTTAAAGCAAAGGAAATTTCCAATTGATAAAAGACTAGGGATTTGGGTTCACCTATTAGATAATTAACTAACCATCCTAAGTACTGATTCGTGCGATTATAGTGATGATTGCTCCATTTATATCCTAATGTAACACCCCGGCCCGGCTATACCGTATATCCGGAGTAGTTACTGCCACATCTAAACTGAAACCTGTCCAACCTCGGTAGAGTCCACTCTAGATGCACAGGCTAAAGAAGAAAACTGCTTCACACACACACACTTTCTACTTGACATAACCATATATTCATTTCAGCATAAAGAAACAAAAGTAGCAAGATTAGCTACGAATATATATATACCAGGATTGACCTCTAGGGTCCTAAAAACACCAAGGTTGATGTTGCTTACAACCTTACTAGCCAACTAAGTTTACTATGGCTACAAAAAAAAAAAATTACACAAAACAAGTCCTTCCAAAACCTCCCCAACCAGCCATCTACTCTAAGAGGCGGTACACCGGTCCGGTGTACGTTCCCCATACTAGGTGCCACTTACCCGCGAACCAAGTGAGATGATCCAAGAAGTAGCAAGGAGTGTTCCATAGACCACTCATCCCAATCCTCCGGAGGACTGGGGTCCCACGGGTAGGGATAAAAAACAACGAACTCCAGGGGATTACTCCCCTCTAACACCTCCATGGGATAAAACCCATGCCTAGCTTGGGCTCTATCCAGAAAAGTCGGCTGCCAGTTGCGAACCGGAATGCAAGCGGGTGTAGATGGATAAGCTGGGGGAAGGCTATACTGCGGTGAAGGAGGAGCGGGAGGATCAGGAGCGTAGCCAGGAACGTAGGGGTCTTCGCCTATCAAGAACTGTGTGTAGTCATCATAGTCCATAGTCGGGAATGTAAACTCAGATGAGCTCCCTGAGCTCATCGGGCTCCAGGAGCCCACACTATATGACATCTGTTAAATAAAAACACATTGAAGTGTAGTTAGCGCGACGGCTAAGTAAGGGATCCATGAGTCACCCAAAATTAAATAAAGGTTTGCAAAACAGGTGTATTTAAACAAAACCTTTATTACCCTTACTCCTCATTGACACTTTACCTGCAAACAAGTTATCAAGTATAGTTTGCACAAGTAATAATTAAGAATGGAACAACAATAGAATTTCTTTGGATAAGGGATTGCTTAACAAGAAATAAATTACTCAACGCATCACTAATCATCTACGCATATAAGCAAGTAGTGGAAAAATTTTATGGACTTCGCATTTAATCACCACCCTGTACTTGAAAATCTTCCTCGTAGGGAAATTCCACCGACTTTTTCTCAAAGAGGGTTCATCAACACCCTTTTTTGCTTAAACAATCATCACATCCCTCTTTAGCGTAGCTACAGAGTAACTATATTTTCATACGAAATTCTCCACTTAGTTTCTTTGTAGAAAGCGTGAGGCCTTTGGAGTATTCTCTTGACTCCCTCTCTTGACCACTTGGATCATCGAACTCGGGTTCAGTGGTCATCACCCGGTCTAACACTGATCCCCTGGACGTAAGGTTCGTTAAAATGATCCCTAGCTAGCCCTACTAGGTCCATAGAAACGACACCTACCCGGACTTTCTAGAGTAACTATACTTTAAGTGTGCACACCCCCGTAGGAATTCCTCATCCAAACGAGTTATATAGTACCCGGCGAATAGACTTCGCTCTTTCCGTACTTTGCTCAATTGCGGTTGTCTTATCCACCGATTTACCATTTCTTCAAACCCAAATTCCCTTAGCACACTCGGATCAAAGTATTTTCGTCCAATTAAATTCTCTGTCTTATACACATCCACAAGCGCCAATTGATCATGAGTTAAGTCTCAGAGGACTCTTGTTCCTCTTGCATTAGGTTCAACTTGTGGTGGTGGAGGTGGTGGTTCTGTTCTTGCCATTGTTCGGCTTGTGCTTGCTTCTTCATAATTCGTTTTCAAGGCTTGCTCTTTGGTTCTTTCCATTTCCTAAAAAAAGCGGTAAAGTGCATGAAAAATAAGGAAATGTAAGTCTGAACTCCACGCATAGGGAACCTATTGTTTTAGTGGGACACATCTCAAGCAAGAAACCATAGGTAACCGGAGCATATGTCTGTCCTCTCCATTCGAATACTTTGCTCCATTGCGGGTGTCTTAGCAACCGATTTACCATGTCTTCAAACCCAAATTCCCTTAACACACTCAGATAAAAGTATTTCGATCTAATTAAATTCTCCGACTTATACACATCTACAAGCGCCAATTGTTCATGAGTTAAGCCTCGGAGGACCCTTGTTCCTTTTGCATTAGGTTCAACTTGTGGTGGTGGAGGTGGTGGTTCTGCTCTTGCCATTGTTCGACTTGTGCTTGCTTCTTCATAATTCTTTTTCAAGGCTTGTTCTTTGGTTCTTGCCATTTCCTAAAAAAAGCGGTAAGGTGCTTGAAAAATAAGGAAATGTAAGTCTGAACTCCACGCATAGGGAACCTATTGTTTTAGTGGGACACATCTCAAGAAAGACACTCATAGGTAACATGAGTATATGTCGGTCCTCTCCATTTGAATACTTTGCTCCATTGCGGTTGTCTTTGCAACCGATTTATCATGTCTTCAAACCCAAATTCCCTTAGCACACTCGGATCAAAGTATTTCCCCCCAATTAAATTCTCTGACTTATACACATCCAAAAGCACCAATTGTTCATGAGTTAATCCTCTGAGGACCCTTGTTCCTCTTGCATTAGGTTCAACTTATGGTCGTGGAGGTGGTGGTTCATCTATTGCCATTGTTCGGCTTGTGCTTGCTTCCTCATAATTTCTTTTCATGGCTTGTTCTTTGGTTCTTCCCATTTCCTAAAAAAAAGCTGTAGAGTGCATGAAAAATAAGGAAATGTAAGTCAGAACTCCACGCATAGGGAACCTAATGTTTTAGTGGGACACATTTCAAGCAAGAAACTCATAGGTAACCGTAGTATATGTCGGTCCGCTCCAATCCAATACTTTGCTCAATTGCGGTTGTCTTAGCCTTCGATTTACCATTTCTTCAAACCCAAATTCCCTTAGCACACTCGGATCAAAGTATTTTTCTCCAATTAAATTCCCTGTCTTATACATATCCACAAGCGCCAATTGTTCATGAGTTAAGCCTCGGAGGACCCTTGTTCCTCTTACATTAGGTTCAACTTGTGGTGGTGGAGGTGGTGGTTCTGTTCTTGCCGTTGTTCGGCTTGTGCTTGCTTCTTCATAATTCGTTTTCAAGGCTTGCTCTTTGGTTCTTTCCATTTCCTAAAAAAAGCGGTAAAATTCATGAAAAATAAGGAAATGTAAGTCTGAACTCCACGCATAGGGTACGTAATGTTTTAGTGGGACACATCTCAAGCAAGAAACTCATAGGTAACCGGAGTATATGTCGGTCCTCTCCATTCGAATACTTTGCTCCATTGCGGTTGTCTTAGCAACCGATTTACCATGTCTTCAAACCCAAATTCCCTTAGCACGCTCGGATCAAAGTATTTCCCTCCAATTAAATTCTCTGACTTATACACATCCACAAGCGCCAATTGTTCATGAGTTAAGCCTCGGAGGACCCTTGTTCCTCTTGCATTAGGTTCAACTTGTGGTGGTGGAGGTGGTGGTTCTGCTCTTGCCATTGTTCTGCTTGTGCTTCTTCCTCATAATTCCTTTTCAAGGCTTGCTCTTTGGTTCTTCCCATTTCCTAAAAAAAGCGGTAAAATGCATGAAAAATAAGGAAATGTAAGTCTGAACTCCACGCATAGGGTACGTAATGTTTTAGTGGGACACATCTCAAGCAAGAAACTCATAGGTAACCGGAGTATTTGTCGGTCCTCTCCAATCTAATACTTTGCTCAATTGCGGTTGTCTTAGCCATCGATTTACCATTTCTTCAAACCCAAATTCCCTTAGCACACTCGGATCAAAGTATTTTTCTCCAATTAAATTCTCTTACATATCCACAAACGCCAATTGTTCATGAGTTAAGCCTCGGAGGACCCTTGTTCCTCTTACATTAGGTTCAACTTGTGGTGGTGGAGGTGGTGGTTCTGTTCTTGCCATTGTTCGGCTTGTGCTTGCTTCTTCATAATTCGTTTTCAAGGCTTGCTCTTTGGTTCTTTCCATTTCCTAAAAAAAGCGGTAAAATGCATGAAAAATAAGGAAATGTAAGTCTGAACTCCACGCATAGGGTACGTAATGTTTTAGTGGGACACATCTCAAGCAAGAAACTCATAGGTAACCGGAGTATATGTCGGTCCTCTCCATTCGAATACTTTGCTCCATTGCGGGTGTCTTAGCAACCGATTTACCATGTCTTCAAACCCAAATTCCCTTAGCACTCTCGGATCAAAGTATTTCCCTCCAATTAAATTCTCTGACTTATACACTTACACAAGCGCGAAT
Organism: Ipomoea triloba; assembly: GCF_003576645.1. Lineage (NCBI taxonomy): Eukaryota > Viridiplantae > Streptophyta > Magnoliopsida > Solanales > Convolvulaceae > Ipomoea > Ipomoea triloba. Next base: position 9,704,581 of record NC_044923.1, on the reverse strand, counting down.
TGTTCATGAGTTAAGCCTCGGAGGACCCTTGTTCCTCTTGCATTAGGTTCAACTTGTGGTGGTGGAGGTGGTGGTTCTGCTCTTGCCATTCTTTGGCTTGTGCTTGCTTCCTCATAATTCGTTTTCAAGACTTGCTCTTTGGTTCTTCACATTTCCTAAAAAAAGCGGTAAAATGCATGAAAAATAAGGAAATGTAAGTCTGAACTCCACGCATAGGGAACTAATGATTTAGTGGGACACATCGCAAGCAAGAAACTCATAGGTAACCGGAGTATATGTCGGTCCTCTCCATTCGAATACTTTGCTCCATTGCGGGTGTCTTAGCAACCGATTTACCATGTCTTCAAACCCAAATTTCCTTAGCACTCTCGGATCAAAGTATTTCCCTCCAATTAAATTCTCTGACTTATACACTTACACAAGAGCCAATTGTTCATGAGTTAAGCCTCGGAGGACCCTTGTTCCTCTTGCATTAGGTTCAACTTGTGGTGGTGGAGGTGGTGGTTCTGCTCTTGCCATTCTTTGGCTTGTGCTTGCTTCCTCATAATTCGTTTTCAAGGCTTGCTCTTTGGTTCTTCACATTTCCTAATTCGTTTTCAAGGCTTGCTCTTTGGTTCTTCACATTTCCTAAAAAATTTTCAAGGCTTGCTCTTTGGTTCTTCACATTTCCTAAAAAAAGCGGTAAAATGCATGTTTGGTTCTTCACATTTCCTAAAAAAAGCGGTAAAATGCATGAAAAATAAGGAAATGTAAGTCTGAACTCCACGCATAGGGAACCTAATGATTTAGTAGGACACATCTCAAGCAAGAAACTCATAGGTAACCGGAGTATATGTCGGTCCTCTCAATTCGAATACTTTGCTCCATTGCGGGTGTCTTAGCAACCGATTTACCATGTCTTCAAACCCAAATTCCCTTAGCACACTCGGATCAAAGTATTTCCCGCCAATTAATTTCTCTGACTTATACACATCCACGAGCGCCAATTGTTCTAGAGTTAAGCCTCGGAGGACCCTTGTTTCTCTTGCCTTAGGTTCAACTTGTGGTGGTGGATGATGCGGCGCAACATAATGAAGATCCATTGAGAGTACCAATTGGGCCAATCTTAAGGCCCAAGTCCAAACAATTAAAGCAACTCTTCATTGGTGATGTTCAAAGATGGTGGAAATCCAAGTCAAGCCCAATTGCAAAAGATGAAGAAGAACTCAAGGCTTTTAGTGCTAATTTTGGGATTTAAATTAGGCCCAAATCAGCCCTATTATTTGTGTTCATCATTATTTTAAATTGTTTGGCATGAAAGAGAAAACACTAGTTTGTATTTAGAAAGGATTCCTTAAATCCCTTTCTATATAGGACTATATTTACTTGCTTTTTAGATTAGGTTTAGGACTCTTTTTCCAATTGTATTTAGGGTTATAATGATGTCCCTATACCTATTAATAGGGCACAATCATATCAGTTTAGACAGGCTTTCATTCAATAAAATTCTTAAGTTTTTCTTTACACTTGTGTAAGAAACCTTATAGCTAATTGTGGACTCAATTAGTGGCTAGTCGTGGACTCAACTAGCAAATTGATTCGTGGACTCGAATCAATCTTCCTTTCTTCAACCTTAGATTTAGGTTCGTGGACTCGTTCTTGAATCGAAGGAAACTAGATCCGACTCTAGTTGATTCAAGATTGCATCATCGAGGTACTTGAAGCTACAATGGGATTCTTCTAAGTCTTTGAGGATTCGAGACTAAGGGTTTCTTGTGAGGTCTAAGGTATTTCGATCCATCTCTATCCTTACTTTGGGAGCTATCTTAGGACAATACTTCATCTTTATTTGAACCTTGGACTAGGTTCATATCAATTTGGTATTCAGAGCCTAGGTTTATCTCATAATCATTAAAAATTTGGTTCCCTAGGTTTCCTAGGTTTTATCGAAAAAAAAAAGAAAAAAAACACATCATTCCTATCTCACTTTTCTTGTCTTATATACATCACAAAACCCAAAAAAAAATTCTTGCATTCTTGATTGTGTTCTTGAACCTTGATATTTGTTCTTGAGTTTCTTGAAAAACTATCTCAAAATAGTTTTCCAATTTTTCCCACCCAATATCAACGAAATCCCACCCCTCTCAACCACCATATTACCAAAAATTCTGTCAAGAAAACAAATCCATCTCACTCTTACTTATATCCAAAGCACATTTACGCACAATCACGTTGAAAGCACACCTTGTCCAGATTTCCGCATTCTGTGACCAGTTTCAGAAATTGACCTATATCTAGAGATCTGCCGGTTAGTTTATGTGAAAGTTTGATATGTTGTAGATCTCTTCTTGGGCGTTCTTTTGATATATTATACACTTGCTAATTCATTCTGGTCTATGAGATATTAATCTTCAAAGTCAGGGTAGCGTTTCTGTTTTTCTGGGCGATTCTTGAAATTCTTGATTTCTGTTTTGAAGGGCTTGTGTGATCCTCTTGGTCCGAAAGTCTTTTTTGTGATATTTTCATTACTTATTTGGAGGATAATTATAAAAAAAAATCAAAAAAAGCAAAAAAAAAAATCAAGAAAGTTTAAAAAAAAAACAAAAGAAAAGAGAAAGAATAAGGTTGGGGAAAGAATCTGGTTGGTAGGAGAATCTTGGAGGGAAAAGGAAGGGGAAAAGTATAAGGTTGGAAGGAGTTCTTGATTTCTATTTGGTTGTGGTACACTTGAACCCTGTTACATTCTATTTGTGTCTACCTTCTGATATTGGTCTTGCATACCTTTCTGCCATACTCCTTTCTTTACTCTCATTTTTCTTTCAAATCCTTCTTAGTTTCTTTACTTGTATTTTCCTTTTTCTTTGCTTCTTGCTCTCAATTTTATTACCTACCTCTCGATATACCCTTACTCTCAAAGGCTTGTGAAGTTTTCCAAGGTACGTTTCTTGAACTTTGAGGTTGAATCCATATCAACTTGAGTTTAGGACTAGAAATTTTCCTTTTTGGAAAAAGGCTTGTGAGAGTATTTGCCACCCCGAGCGATACACGAGTGGAGTGTGTGTTTGTAAGAGTGTGTATTGTACCTCAAGAGCCATATAATCCACCTCTTACCCGTGAGTTGAGAATAGTTAGGGAGCGAGCCAACTTTTTGGTTTAACTAACATGACTACTCACATATCTTCTTGTTTTTAGATTTTGTTTTTCCTCTACTAATGGCTGAACAGGTTCGAAACACACCTCAGATATTAGAGCCCAAAATAGATGCTCTAACTTTCGCCATGGAAAGGTTACTCACACGAATAACTAATTTGGAGCAACACCCTCAGCAAGTGCAATCACTGCACAATGATGAGCAGAGTGGATCCTAGATGTCAAACGATCCAACAGCGTATTGTAGAGTTAGGAAACATTAACCTTGAAATTCCTAACTTTACTGGTGAGAAAGGACCAATCAAATACATAGAATGGGAGAATGTTGTTGAAACTCTTTTTGATTTAAAACAATATTCTGATCTTGCTAAAATTAGACTAGTTGCTACATCTTTTAAGGGGTATGCAGTATCTTGGTGGCGAAAAAGGAACAGAGAGAGAGTTGCTAATTTTATTCCCTATGAATCTTGGGTTCAAGTGAGGGAAGATATGCGCCTAACCTTTCGTCCTAAGTCTTTTTTCTATGATCTTGAAAGAAAATTGCAGGGAACCGTGCAAGGAACGATGTCAGTTGATGAGTACTACCAAACTATAAATATTTTGCTCAAACAGGGACACATACACGAAGAAGAGGCAATAATTGTTGCCCGTTTCTTACATGGATTGAACTTAGAAATTCGAGGTGGAATGAGTATTCAGAGATATGACACCCTTTATGATGCATTAAGATGAAAATATACAAGTCCAACAATGGTGCATTAAGATGGAACAACACTCGTTCCACCACTCAAAGGTGTGATGAACATCCTCCTCCAAGAGATGATTCACGAGACAAAGGTAAAGAAAAGGTAAGTGAGGTAGTAAGGCCTCAGCGTAATAAAGAATTGATTTGTTATAGATGTAATGAGAGAGGCCACATGGCTCGTGATTGCCCTAACAAGAGGGTAGATAAGATAACAAAACAATCTGAAAAATTTTCTCATTGTCTTGAATATAAGTCTGGGGATGAGGTATGTGACCATTTTGAAACTCCCAATGAACATGCTGAGGCGGAACCATTCATACCTTTAGATGTTGAGCCTGAATATACTGCTAGTGAGTCTAGTCATACTGTTGTTGTTAAGGAGGTTTTGAATGTTCACCCTTTAAAAGAAGATGAGTCTCAAAGAGAAAATATAATTTGTGTTAAAGGGTCATTAAGAGGGAATGCTTGTACTGTGGTAATAGATTCTAGAAGTTGCACAAGTGTGGCTAGTGCAACTATGGTTAGAATTCTTCAGTTACCTTTGCTTGATTACCCAAATCCTTATCCATTGCAATGGTTATCCGATGCAAGAGGAGTTAGAGTAACCAAGCAGGCTTTTATTCATTTATCTATTAACAGTTACTCTCACGAAATTTTGTGTGATATTACCCCAATGCAGGTTGCTCATATCTTGTTAGGTAAACCATGGAAATTTGACATAAAAATAAGTTATGATGGAATGAGGAACACTTATGTGTTTCACATGAATGGAGTTAGATATGTCTTGCCAACTTTGTTTCCTAAACAAGTAGAAGAAATTCAATTGAGGTTGACGCAAGCTCTCAAACTAGCCTCGAAGAAAGAAGAAATCAAAGAGAGACCTCCATGTTTGGAATTGCAGTCGCCACTCCAATCCTTTAACTCAGTTTGTTGCCAAACAAAGGGACCATAATTAGTGATACAATTAAAAGGACCAGACCAAGGTGTCAAAGTGCAGCCTCTCTTGGTAACTAAAAAGGATAGTAAGCAGGAGAAAAGAAGGGGAGTCACTTTCTACTCACTTTTATTTCAAAAGCATGCATTAAAATTCTCTAGATTTGTTTGCCATGTTTCTATTAATGGCCTACTTGCTAGATGTGTTAGAAATTTGTTTGCTTCCATACATTCGAGATTCCTTAATTTTGATTTTACTAAAACTTTATTTGATAGAGATAAGGAATCAGTGGGAAGTTACAAGTCACATTGGAAAACATTTTATGGCAAATACTACTTGCACAATGGGATTTGGTCCAAAGTCAATGGGATTGACACTTTTTGCTTTGTTTTGGGCATTGGTTTAATTGTTGATTCACATAAGGGACAATTTTGTATTCAAAAGACTGATGATGTTTTGCATGGATATTTTCATTGGCCAAAGAAGAAAAAAGATGTAGAATCTTATGTTCATAATTGTGCTACTTACCACCACACTACATCTAAATCATTACTTGGCCTTCCCATGGATTTTGTGTTTGGTTTAACCTTAAGCTCTAAAAGGAAAGATTTTATGCTTGTCAATTTTAGAAAAATGGCTAAATTTAATATTTCTCAAGTTGTTACATTTTGTGGTGTACTGTTAGACTTAGTTGTTCCACTTGTTGATTATAGGATAAAGTTAATTGGAGCAACTCATGTCAAGCATCCCAAGAAGAAGTTACATGATGATAAAGTACAAAGTGATCTTGCTTATTTGTCTTTCACTGAAGATTTGGATTCGAGGACGAATCCTTTTCAAGAAGGGGAGAATAATAGGAACCAGGATACATGGAACCCAATAAGGGTCCATAGTGTGTTCATCACAAGGCCTATCACTACATCCTTAAAGCATCATTGGTGGAAGAAACAAGAATGCCCAAAAATAATTCCATTTGATAGAGGAAGGAATTATAGTGGCCCATTTCAAGTGATATCACAGATTGAAGACAATGCTTATAAGATTCGAGGTCGAATCATTTTTAAAGAAGGGGAGGATGATGCGGCGCAACATAATGAAGATCCATTGAGAGTACCAATTCGGCCAATCACAAGGCCCAAGTCCAAACAATTAAAGCAACTCTTCATTGGTGATGTTCAAAGATGGTGGAAATCCAAGTCAAGCCCAATTGCAAAAGATGAAGAAGAACTCAAGGCTTTTAGTGCTAATTTTGGGATTTAAATTAGGCCCAAATCAGCCCTATTATTTGTGTTCATCATTATTTTAAATAAGACATATTTAAGAAATATGAAGGTTTTGAATAAAGAGATATGGCTGGCTCTGATACCAAATCGGAGTCTCTAAAAGCAGTGGAGAATTAGGACCAAAGGTGAGAGAAAACTAAAAGCCTCTCCAGGGCATGACAACAAGACTCTCGAACCACTTCCTAACTTCTCTACATGTTAGAGATTACTTGAGACTTAGCAGGAACATAACCATAAATCTATTCAAAACCTTCAACTGAAAAACTTAGAAACTCATGATATTTTGCAAACTGGGAAATTTTATATTTCAAACTGCGATATATTACAAAGCAAACTGAACCTCCATTTATAGGGATCAAGGATGGTTCTCGAAATACAATACAGCTGTTTACAATTATTACAATACATGTGGCCGACAAAGTGTGATGGCCTTCTTGACATAAAGTAAAGCTACCTTTCAATAAAGTTGTCTAATAATTCATACAACACGCCAAACTGATAAGATAACGCTGACATGACCCTGTTAGGACGGGGATCTTATCTTTGAAGATAAGATTTTTTGTTGCAGATGAGATTTGCTTTGCTGGGGCTTTGCTGGAGAGATAAGATCAAATCTTATCCTTCACTCATGAATCTCTTTCCTTTCCAGTTTGTGGGTTCCAATCTGGTTGCTTTGTCTTCATGACCATCCATTCTCCATGAAATTGAAGATCATTACGGAGTCTTCGTCTGATGCTGTGTCGCTTTCTGTGGAGTAGCCAGAGTAGCTGGGGTAACCCATGTAGTTAACCCATTCTTGCCTATCCATACCAGATTGCTTCTCTTCGTTCTCCAAACATCTTTGTTCCACTGGATCATGTGTTCTGGCCTTTTCTTTTGAGACTTTTGAGCATAAGCTTTCTCAATCCTTTCAACTTCTTCAAGCACTGAATCTATATCATCAAAGTTCCAAGGGTCTTGTGACCAGATATCTTCTTCTGAGTCTGGTGTAGCTCATAGTAGTACTGGTTTTTGCTGACTTGATCCTTTCATGGTAGATCTCATCATCTTGTCTCACATCTGGCTGAATCCCCTTCTCTGGGCCAAATTTCTTTTGGAATGACCTTGTTCTGGGCGAAAATGTACCTCTGAAATTCTGGATAGTCTTCTTCTCGGACTATGATAGATTCCATGTGCTGCTCATAAATCTTCATAAATGGTTCTGCATGTCCTTCTAAAATCTGGATACCCATGCTGTGACTTCCCTATGCAGATGAACTGTGAAGAATTTTGGACCATCGTTTGGAATTGCAGTCGCCACTCCAATCCTTTAACTCAGTTTGTTGCCAAACAAAGGGACCATAATTAGTGATACAATTAAAAGGACCAGACCAAGGTGTCAAAGTGCAGCCTCTCTTGGTAACTAAAAAGGATAGTAAGCAGGAGAAAAGAAGGGGAGTCACTTTCTACTCACTTTTATTTCAAAAGCATGCATTAAAATTCTCTAGATTTGTTTGCCATGTTTCTATTAATGGCCTACTTGCTAGATGTGTTAGAAATTTGTTTGCTTCCATACATTCGAGATTCCTTAATTTTGATTTTACTAAAACTTTATTTGATAGAGATAAGGAATCAGTGGGAAGTTACAAGTCACATTGGAAAACATTTTATGGCAAATACTACTTGCACAATGGGATTTGGTCCAAAGTCAATGGGATTGACACTTTTTGCTTTGTTTTGGGCATTGGTTTAATTGTTGATTCACATAAGGGACAATTTTGTATTCAAAAGACTGATGATGTTTTGCATGGATATTTTCATTGGCCAAAGAAGAAAAAAGATGTAGAATCTTATGTTCATAATTGTGCTACTTACCACCACACTACATCTAAATCATTACTTGGCCTTCCCATGGATTTTGTGTTTGGTTTAACCTTAAGCTCTAAAAGGAAAGATTTTATGCTTGTCAATTTTAGAAAAATGGCTAAATTTAATATTTCTCAAGTTGTTACATTTTGTGGTGTACTGTTAGACTTAGTTGTTCCACTTGTTGATTATAGGATAAAGTTAATTGGAGCAACTCATGTCAAGCATCCCAAGAAGAAGTTACATGATGATAAAGTACAAAGTGATCTTGCTTATTTGTCTTTCACTGAAGATTTGGATTCGAGGACGAATCCTTTTCAAGAAGGGGAGAATAATAGGAACCAGGATACATGGAACCCAATAAGGGTCCATAGTGTGTTCATCACAAGGCCTATCACTACATCCTTAAAGCATCATTGGTGGAAGAAACAAGAATGCCCAAAAATAATTCCATTTGATAGAGGAAGGAATTATAGTGGCCCATTTCAAGTGATATCACAGATTGAAGACAATGCTTATAAGATTCGAGGTCGAATCATTTTTAAAGAAGGGGAGGATGATGCGGCGCAACATAATGAAGATCCATTGAGAGTACCAATTCGGCCAATCACAAGGCCCAAGTCCAAACAATTAAAGCAACTCTTCATTGGTGATGTTCAAAGATGGTGGAAATCCAAGTCAAGCCCAATTGCAAAAGATGAAGAAGAACTCAAGGCTTTTAGTGCTAATTTTGGGATTTAAATTAGGCCCAAATCAGCCCTATTATTTGTGTTCATCATTATTTTAAATAAGACATATTTAAGAAATATGAAGGTTTTGAATAAAGAGATATGGCTGGCTCTGATACCAAATCGGAGTCTCTAAAAGCAGTGGAGAATTAGGACCAAAGGTGAGAGAAAACTAAAAGCCTCTCCAGGGCATGACAACAAGACTCTCGAACCACTTCCTAACTTCTCTACATGTTAGAGATTACTTGAGACTTAGCAGGAACATAACCATAAATCTATTCAAAACCTTCAACTGAAAAACTTAGAAACTCATGATATTTTGCAAACTGGGAAATTTTATATTTCAAACTGCGATATATTACAAAGCAAACTGAACCTCCATTTATAGGGATCAAGGATGGTTCTCGAAATACAATACAGCTGTTTACAATTATTACAATACATGTGGCCGACAAAGTGTGATGGCCTTCTTGACATAAAGTAAAGCTACCTTTCAATAAAGTTGTCTAATAATTCATACAACACGCCAAACTGATAAGATAACGCTGACATGACCCTGTTAGGACGGGGATCTTATCTTTGAAGATAAGATTTTTTGTTGCAGA
>NC_044923.1:9690013-9695287 GCF_003576645.1 Ipomoea triloba | reverse complement strand
TGAGATTTGCTTTGCTGGGGCTTTGCTGGAGAGATAAGATCAAATCTTATCCTTCACTCATGAATCTCTTTCCTTTCCAGTTTTTGGGTTCCAATCTGGTTGCTTTGTCTTCATGACCATCCATTCTCCATGAAATTGAAGATCCATTACGGAGTCTTCGTCTGATGCTGTGTCGCTTTCTGTGGAGTAGCCAGAGTAGCTGGGGTAACCCATGTAGTTAACCCATTCTTGCCTATCCATACCAGATTGCCTTCTCTTCGTTCTCCAAACATCCTTTGTTCCACTGGATCATGTGTTCTGGCCTTTTCTTTTGAGACTTTTGAGCATAAGCTTTCTCAATCCTTTCAACTTCTTCAAGCACTGAATCTATATCATCAAAGTTCCAAGGGTCTTGTGACCAGATATCTTCCTTCTGGTCTGGTGTAGCTCATAGTAGTACTGGTTTTTTGCTGACTTGATCCTTTCATGGTAGATCTCATCATCTTGTCTCACATCTGGCTGAATCCCTTCTCTGGGCCAAATTTCTTTTGGAATGACCTTGTTCTGGGCGAAAATGTACCTCTGAAATCTGGAATCTTTCTCGATCCTATGATAGATTCCATGTCTGCTCATAAATCTTCATAAATGGTTCTGCATGTCCTTCTATCAGTGGGAAGTTACAAGTCACATTGGAAAACATTTTATGGCAAATACTACTTGCACAATGGGATTTGGTCCAAAGTCAATGGGATTGACACTTTTTGCTTTGTTTTGGGCATTGGTTTAATTGTTGATTCACATAAGGGACAATTTTGTATTCAAAAGACTGATGATGTTTTGCATGGATATTTTCATTGGCCAAAGAAGAAAAAAGATGTAGAATCTTATGTTCATAATTGTGCTACTTACCACCACACTACATCTAAATCATTACTTGGCCTTCCCATGGATTTTGTGTTTGGTTTAACCTTAAGCTCTAAAAGGAAAGATTTTATGCTTGTCAATTTTAGAAAAATGGCTAAATTTAATATTTCTCAAGTTGTTACATTTTGTGGTGTACTGTTAGACTTAGTTGTTCCACTTGTTGATTATAGGATAAAGTTAATTGGAGCAACTCATGTCAAGCATCCCAAGAAGAAGTTACATGATGATAAAGTACAAAGTGATCTTGCTTATTTGTCTTTCACTGAAGATTTGGATTCGAGGACGAATCCTTTTCAAGAAGGGGAGAATAATAGGAACCAGGATACATGGAACCCAATAAGGGTCCATAGTGTGTTCATCACAAGGCCTATCACTACATCCTTAAAGCATCATTGGTGGAAGAAACAAGAATGCCCAAAAATAATTCCATTTGATAGAGGAAGGAATTATAGTGGCCCATTTCAAGTGATATCACAGATTGAAGACAATGCTTATAAGATTCGAGGTCGAATCATTTTTAAAGAAGGGGAGGATGATGCGGCGCAACATAATGAAGATCCATTGAGAGTACCAATTCGGCCAATCACAAGGCCCAAGTCCAAACAATTAAAGCAACTCTTCATTGGTGATGTTCAAAGATGGTGGAAATCCAAGTCAAGCCCAATTGCAAAAGATGAAGAAGAACTCAAGGCTTTTAGTGCTAATTTTGGGATTTAAATTAGGCCCAAATCAGCCCTATTATTTGTGTTCATCATTATTTTAAATAAGACATATTTAAGAAATATGAAGGTTTTGAATAAAGAGATATGGCTGGCTCTGATACCAAATCGGAGTCTCTAAAAGCAGTGGAGAATTAGGACCAAAGGTGAGAGAAAACTAAAAGCCTCTCCAGGGCATGACAACAAGACTCTCGAACCACTTCCTAACTTCTCTACATGTTAGAGATTACTTGAGACTTAGCAGGAACATAACCATAAATCTATTCAAAACCTTCAACTGAAAAACTTAGAAACTCATGATATTTTGCAAACTGGGAAATTTTATATTTCAAACTGCGATATATTACAAAGCAAACTGAACCTCCATTTATAGGGATCAAGGATGGTTCTCGAAATACAATACAGCTGTTTACAATTATTACAATACATGTGGCCGACAAAGTGTGATGGCCTTCTTGACATAAAGTAAAGCTACCTTTCAATAAAGTTGTCTAATAATTCATACAACACGCCAAACTGATAAGATAACGCTGACATGACCCTGTTAGGACGGGGATCTTATCTTTGAAGATAAGATTTTTTGTTGCAGATGAGATTTGCTTTGCTGGGGCTTTGCTGGAGAGATAAGATCAAATCTTATCCTTCACTCATGAATCTCTTTCCTTTCCAGTTTTTGGGTTCCAATCTGGTTGCTTTGTCTTCATGACCATCCATTCTCCATGAAATTGAAGATCCATTACGGAGTCTTCGTCTGATGCTGTGTCGCTTTCTGTGGAGTAGCCAGAGTAGCTGGGGTAACCCATGTAGTTAACCCATTCTTGCCTATCCATACCAGATTGCCTTCTCTTCGTTCTCCAAACATCCTTTGTTCCACTGGATCATGTGTTCTGGCCTTTTCTTTTGAGACTTTTGAGCATAAGCTTTCTCAATCCTTTCAACTTCTTCAAGCACTGAATCTATATCATCAAAGTTCCAAGGGTCTTGTGACCAGATATCTTCCTTCTGAGTCTGGTGTAGCTCATAGTAGTACTGGTTTTTTGCTGACTTGATCCTTTCATGGTAGATCTCATCATCTTGTCTCACATCTGGCTGAATCCCTTCTCTGGGCCAAATTTCTTTTGGAATGACCTTGTTCTGGGCGAAAATGTACCTCTGAAATTCTGGATAGTCTTCTTCTCGGACTATGATAGATTCCATGTGCTGCTCATAAATCTTCATAAATGGTTCTGCATGTCCTTCTAAAAATCTGGATACCCATGCTGTGACTTCCCTATGCAGATGAACTGTGAAGAATTTTGGACCATCTTGGCATAACTTCTTCCAGTATTTTAATGGATAAAACCAAGTTAAGAATTTTATTAAATCTTTCTCAACAGAAAGATCTAACTCCTTTCTTAAGCTAGGCCTGTGGAACTCCATTAAAATATGATATTCATGGCATAAATACCAAAATATCCAATTTAACTCTTCTGGCCAATCTTGAACTTGAGCAATAAAGATTTGAGCAAATGGATATTTAGGGTGAATACCATATGGTTGTAGCATATGACCTCCATGAAAGAGAAAACACTAGTTTGTATTTAGAAAGGATTCCTTAAATCCCTTTCTAAATAGGACTATATTTACTTGCTTTTTAGATTAGGTTTAGGATTCTTTTTCCAATTGTATTTAGGATTATAATGATGTCCATATACCTATAAATAGGGCACAATCATATCAGTTTAGACAGGCTTTCATTCAATAAAATTCTTAAGATTTTCTTTACACTTGTGTAAGAAACCTTATAGCTAATTGTGGACTCAATTAGTGGCTAGTCGTGGACTCAACTAGCAAATTGATTCATGGACTCGAATCAATCTTCCTTTCTTCAACCTTAGATTTAGGTTCGTGGACTCGTTCTTGAATCGAAGGAAACTAGATCCGACTCTAGTTGATTCAAGATTGCATCATCGAGGTACTTGAAGCTACAATGTGATTCTTCTAAGTCTTTGAGGATTCGAGACTAAGGGTTTCTTGTGAGGTCTAAGGTATTTCGATCCATCTCTATCCTTACTTTGGGAGCTATCTTAGGACAATACTTCATCTTTATTTGAACCTTGGACTAGGTCCATATCAGTGGAGGTGGTGGTAGCTCTTGCCATTGTTCGGCTTGTGCTTGCTTCCTCATAATTCCTTTTCAAGGCTTGCTCTTTGGTTCTTCCCATTTCCTAAAAAACGCGGTAAAGTGCATGAAAAATAAGGAAATGTAAGTCTGAACTCCACGCATAGGGAACCTAATGTTTTAGTGGGACACATCTCAAGCTAGAAACTCATAGGTAACCGTAATATATGTCGGTACTCTCCATTCTAATACTTTGCTCAATTACGGTTGTCTTAGCCACCGATTTACCATTTCTTCAATCCCAAATTCCCTTAGAACACTCGGATCAAAGTATTTTCGTCCAATTAAATTCTCTGTCTTATACACATCCACAAGCGCCAATTGATCATGAGTTAAGTCTCAGAGGACCCTTGTTCCTCTTGCATTAGGTTCAACTTGTGGTGGTGGAGGTGGTGGTTCTGTTGTTGCCATTGTTCGGCTTGTGCTTGCTTCTTCATAATTCGTTTTCAAGGCTTGCTCTTAGGTTCTTCCCATTTCCTAGAAAAAGCGGTAAAGTGCATGAAAAATAAGGAAATGTAAGTCTGAACTCCACGCATAGGGAACCTAATGTTTTAGTGGGACACATTTCAAGCAAGAAACTCATAGGTAACCGTAGTATATGTCGGTCCTCTCCAATCCAATACTTTGCTCAATTGCGGTTGTCTTAGCCATCGATTTACCATTTCTTCAAACCCAAATTCCCTTAGCACACTCGGATCAAAGTATTTTTCTCCAATTAAATTCTCTGTCTTATACATATCCACAAGCGCCAATTGTTCATGAGTTAAGCCTCGGAGGACCCTTGTTCCTCTTACATTAGGTTCAACTTGTGGTGGTGGAGGTGGTGGTTCTGTTCTTACCATTGTTCGGCTTGTGCTTGCTTCTTCATAATTCGTTTTCAAGGCTTGCTCTTTGGTTCTTCCCATTTTCTAAAAAAAGCGGTAAAGTGCATGAAAAATAAGGAAATTTAAGTCTGAACTCCACGCATAGGGAACCTATTGTTTTAGTGGGACACATCTCAAGCAAGAAACCATAGGTAACCGGAGCATATGTCTGTCCTCTCCATTCGAATACTTTGCTCCATTGCGGGTGTCTTAGAAACCAATTTACCATGTCTTCAAACCCAAATTCCCTTAACACACTCGGATAAAAGTATTTCGCTCCAATTAAATTCTCCGACTTATACACATCCACAAGCGCCAATTGTTCATGAGTTATGACTCGGAGGACCCTTGTTGCTCTTACATTAGGTTCAACTTGTGGTGGTGGAGGTGGTGGTTCTGTTCTTACCATTGTTCGGCTTGTGCTTGCTTCTTCATAATTCGTTTTCAAGGCTTGCTCTTTGGTTCTTCCCATTTCCTAAAAAAAGCGGTAAAGTGCATGAAAAATAAGGAAATTTAAGTCTGAACTCTACGCATAGGGAACCTATTGTTTTAGTGGGACACATCTCAAGCAAGAAACTCATAGGTAACCGGAGTATATGTCGGTCCTCTCCATTCGAATACTTTGCTC
>NC_044923.1:9671708-9689797 GCF_003576645.1 Ipomoea triloba | reverse complement strand
GTAAGTCTGAACTCCACGCATAGGGAACCTATTGTTTTAGTGGGACACATCTCAAGCAAGAAACCATAGGTAACCGGAGCATATGTCTGTCCTCTCCATTCGAATACTTTGCTGCATTGCGGGTGTCTTAGCAACCGATTTACCATGTCTTCAAACCCAAATTCCCTTAGCACACTCGGATAAAAGTATTTCGCTCCAATTAAATTCTCCGACTTATACACATCCACGAGCGCCAATTGTTCAAGAGTTAAGCCTCGGAGGACGTTTGTTCCTCTTGCATTACGTTCAACTTGTGGTGGTGGAGGTGGTGGTAGCTCTTGCCATTGTTCGGCTTGTGCTTGCTTCCTCATAATTCCTTTTCAAGGCTTGCTCTTTGGTTCTTCCCAATTCCTAAAAAACGCGGTAAAGTGCATGAAAAATAAGGAAATGTAAGTCTGAACTCCACGCATAGGGAAACTAATGTTTTAGTGGGACACATCTCAAGCTAGAAACTCATAGGTAACCGTAGTATATGTCAGTACACTCCATTCTAATACTTTGCTCAATTGCGGTTGTCTTAGTACACTCCATTCTAATACTTTGCTCAATTGCGGTTGTCTTAGCCACCGCCATTCTAATACTTTGCTCAATTGCGGTTGTCTTAGCCACCGATTTACCATTTCTTCAAACCCAAATTCCCTTAGCACACTCGGATCAAAGTATTTTCATCCAATTAAATTCTCTGTCTTATACACATCCACAAGCGCCAATTGATCATGAGTTAAGTCTCAGAGGACCCTTGTTCCTCTTACATTAGGTGCAGCTTGTGGTGGTGGAGGTGGTGGTTCTGTTCTTGCCATTGTTCGGCTTGTGCTTGCTTCCTCATAATTCCTTTTCAAGGCTTGCTCTTTGGTTCTTCCCATTTCCTAAAAAAAGCGGTAAAGTGCATGAAAAATAAGGAAATGTAAGTCTGAACTCCACGCATAGGGAACCTAATGTTTTAGTGGGACACATTTCAAGCAAGAAACTCATAGGTAACCGTAGTATATGTCGGTCCTCTCCAATCCAATACTTTGCTCAATTGCGGTTGTCTTAGCCATCGATTTACCATTTCTTCAAACCCAAATTCCCTTAGCACACTCGGATCAAAGTGTTTTTCTCCAATTAAATTCTCTGTCTTATACATATCCATAAGCGCCAATTGTTCATGAGTTAAGCCTCGGAGGACCCTTGTTCCTCTTACATTAGGTTCAACTTGTGGTGGTGGAGGTGGAGGTGGTGGTTCTGTTCTTACCATTGTTCGGCTTGTGCTTGCTTCTTCATAATTCTTTTTCAAGGCTTGTTCTTTGGTTCTTGCCATTACCTAAAAAAAGCGGTAAGGTGCTTGAAAAATAAGGAAATGTAAGTCTGAACTCCACGCATAGGGAACCTATTGTTTTAGTGGGACACATCTCAAGAAAGACACTCATAGGTAACAGGTGTATATGTCGGTCCTCTCCATTTGAATACTTTGCTTCATTGCGGTTGTCTTATCAACCGATTTATCATGTCTTCAAACCCAAATTCCCTTAGCACACTCGGATCAAAGTATTTCCCCCCAATTAAATTCTCTGACTTATACACAACCAAAAGCGCCTATTGTTCATGAGTTAATCCTCTGAGGACCCTTGTTCTTCTTGCATTAGGTTCAACTTATGGTCGTGGAGGTGGTGGTTCTCTTGCATTAGGTTCAACTTATGGTCGTGGAGGTGGTGGTTCATCTATTGCCATTGTTACTTATGGTCGTGGAGGTGGTGGTTCATCTATTGCCATTGTTCGGCTTGTGCTTGCTTCCTCATAATTTCTTTTCATGGCTTGTTCTTTGGTTCTTCTCATTTCCTAAAAAAAGCTGTAGAGTGCATGAAAAATAAGGAAACGTAAGTCTGAACTCCACGCATAGGGAACCTAATGTTTTAGTGGGACACATTTGAAGCAAGAAACTCATAGGTAACCGTAGTATATGTCGGTCCTCTCCAATCCAATACTTTGCTCAATTGCGGTTGTCTTAGCCATCGATTTACCATTTCTTCAAACCCAAATTCCCTTAGCACACTCGGATCAAAGTATTTTTCTCCAATTAAATTCTCTGCCTTATACATATCCACAAGCGCCAATTGTTCATGAGTTAAGCCTCGGAGGACCCTTGTTCCTCTTACATTAGGTTCAACTTGTGGTGGTGGAGGTGGTGGTTCTGTTCTTACCATTGTTCGGCTTGTGCTTGCTTCTTCATAATTCGTTTTCAAGGCTTGCTCTTTGGTTCTTCCCATTTTCTAAAAAAAGCGGTAAAGTGCATGAAAAATAAGGAAATGTAAGTCTGAACTCCACGCATAGGGAACCTATTGTTTTAGTGGGACACATCTCAAGCAAGAAACTCATAGGTAACCGGAGTATATGTCGGTCCTCTCCATTCGAATACTTTGCTCCATTGCGG
The DNA here is from genome assembly GCF_003576645.1 of Ipomoea triloba. Taxonomy (NCBI): domain Eukaryota; kingdom Viridiplantae; phylum Streptophyta; class Magnoliopsida; order Solanales; family Convolvulaceae; genus Ipomoea; species Ipomoea triloba. The sequence goes on along the minus strand of NC_044923.1, from coordinate 9,687,348 downwards.
TTGTCTTAGCAACCGATTTACCATGTCTTCAAACCCAAATTCCCTTAGCACACTCGGATCAAAGTATTTCACTCCAATTAAATTCTCTGACTTATACATATCCACAAGCGCCAATTGTTCATGAGTTAAGCCTCGAAGGACCCTTCTTCCTCTTGCATTAGGTTCAACTTGTGGTGGTGGAGGTGGTGGTTCTGCTCTTGCCATTGTTCGGCTTGTGCTTGCTTCCTCATAATTCCTTTTCAAGGCTTGCTCTTTGGTTCTTCCCATTTCCTAAAAAAAGCGGTAAAGTGCATGAAAAATAAGGAAATGTAAGTCTGAACTCCACGCATAGGGAACCTAATGTTTTAGTGGGACACATCTCAAGCAAGAAACTCATAGGTAACCGGAGTATATGTCGGTCCTCTCCATTCGAATACTTTGCTCAATTGCGGTTGTCTTAGCCATCGATTTACCATTTCTTCAAACCCAAATTCCCTTAGCACACTCGGATCAAAGTATTTTTCTCCAATTAAATTCTCTGCCTTATACATATCCACAAGCGCCAATTGTTCATGAGTTAAGCCTCGGAGGACCCTTGTTCCTCTTACATTAGGTTCAACTTGTGGTGGTGGAGGTGGTGGTTCTGTTCTTACCATTGTTCGGCTTGTGCTTGCTTCTTCATAATTCGTTTTCAAGGCTTGCTCTTTGGTTCTTCCCATTTTCTAAAAAAAGCGGTAAAGTGCATGAAAAATATGGAAATTTAAGTCTGAACTCCACGCATAGGGAACCTATTGCTTTAGTGGGACACATCTCAAGCAAGAAACCATAGGTAACCGGAGCATATGTCTGTCCTCTCCATTCGAATACTTTGCTCCATTGCGGGTGTCTTAGAAACCGATTTACCATGTCTTCAAACCCAAATTCCCTTAACACACTCGGATAACGCTCCAATTAAATTCTCCGACTTATACACATCTACAAGCGCCAATTGTTCATGAGTTAAGACTCGGAAGACCCTTGTTGCTTTTGCATTAGGTTTAACTTGTGGTGGTGGAGGTGGTGGTTCTGCTCTTGCCATTGTTCGACTTGTGCTTGCTTCTTCATAATTCGTTTTCAAGGCTTGCTCTTTGGTTCTTTCCATTTCCTAAAAAAAGCGATAAAATGCATGAAAAATAAGGAAATGTAAGTCTGAACTCCACGCATAGGGAACCTAATGATTTAGTGGGACACATCTCAAGCAAGAAACTCATAGGTAACCGGAGTATATGTCGGTCCTCTCAATTCGAATACTTTGCTCCATTGCGGGTGTCTTAGCAACCGATTTACCATGTCTTCAAACCCAAATTCCCTTAGCACACTCGGATCAAAGTATTTCGCTCCAATTAAATTCTCCGACTTATACACATCCACAAGCGCCAATTATTCATGAGTTAAGACTCGGAGGACCCTTTTTCCTCTTGCATTAGGTTCAACTTGTGGTGGTGGAGGTGATGGTTCTGCTCTTGCCATTCTTTGGCTTGTGCTTGCTTCCTCACAATTCGTTTTCAAGGCTTGCTCTTTGGTTCTTCCCATTTCCTAAAAAACGCGGTAAAGTGCATGAAAAATAAGGAAATGTAAGTCTGAACTCCACGCATAGGGAACCTAATGTTTTAGTGGGACACATTTCAAGCAAGAAACTCATAGGTAACCGTAGTATATATCGGTCCTCTCCAATCCAATACTTTGCTCAATTGCGGTGGTCTTAGCCATCGATTTAACATTTCCTCAAACCCAAATTCCCTTAGCACACTCGGATCAAAGTATTTCCCTCCAATTAATTTCTCTGACTTATACACATCCACGAGCGCCAATTGTTCAAGAGTTAAGCCTCGGAGGACCCTTGTTCCTCTTGCATTACGTTCAACTTGTGGTGGTGGAGGTGGTGGTAGCTCTTGCCATTGTTCGGCTTGTGCTTGCTTCCTCATAATTCCTTTTCAAGGCTTGCTCTTTGGTTATTCCCATTTCCTAAAAAACGCGGTAAAGTGCATGAAAAATAAGGAAATGTAAGTCTGAACTCCACGCATAGGGAACCTAATGTTTTAGTGGGACACATCTCAAGCTAGAAACTCATAGGTAACCGTAGTATATGTCGGTACTCTCCATTCTAATACTTTGCTCAATTACGGTTGCCTTAGCCACCGATTTACCATTTCTTCAAACCCAATTCCCTTAGCACGCCACCGATTTACCATTTCTTCAAACCCAATTCCCTTAGCACACTCGGATCAAAGTATTTTCGTCCAATTAAATTCTCTGTCTTATACACATCCACAAGCGCGAATTGATCATGAGTTAAGTCTCAGAGGACCCTTGTTCCTCTTGCATTAGGTTCAGCTTGTGGTGGTGGAGGTGGTGGTTCTGTTCTTGCCATTGTTCGGCTTGTGCTTGCTTCTTCATAATTCGTTTTCAAGGCTTGCTCTTTGGTTCTTCCCATTTCCTAAAAAAAGCGGTAAAGTGCATGAAAAATAAGGAAATGTAAGTCTGAACTCAACGCATAGGGAACCTATTGTTTTAGTGGGACACATCTCAAGCAAGAAACCATAGGTAACCGGAGCATATGTCTGTCCTCTCAATTCGAATACTTTGCTCCATTGCGGGTGTCTTAGAAACCGATTTACCATCTCTTCAAACCCAAATTCCCTTAACACAATCGGATAAAAGTATTTTGCTCCAATTAAATTCTCCGACTTATACACATCCACAAGCACCAATTGTTCATGAGTTAAGCATCGGAGGACCCTTGTTGCTTTTGCATTAGGTTCAACTTGTGGTGGTGGAGGTGGTGGTTCTGCTCTTGCCATTGTTCGACTTGTGCTTGCTTTTTCATAATTCTTTTTCAAGGCTTGTTCTTTGGTTCTTGCCATTACCTAAAAAAAGCGGTAAGTTGCTTGAAAAATAAGGAAATGTAAGTCTGAACTCCACGCATAGGGAACCTATTGTTTTAGTGGGACACATCTCAAGAAAGACACTCATAGGTAACAGGTGTATATGTTGGTCCTCTCCATTTGAATACTTTGCTCCATTGCGGTTGTCTTAGAAACCGATTTATCATGTCTTCAAACCCAAATTCCCTTAGCACACTCGGATCAAAAATCGGGGAGTCTCTAAAAGCAGTGGAGAATTAGGACCAAAGGTGAGAGAAAACTAAACGCCTCTCCGGGGCATCACAACAAGACTCTCGAACCACTTCCTAACTTCTCTACATGTTAGAGATTACTTGAGACTTAGCAGGAACATAACCATAAATCTATTCAAAACCTTCAACTGAAAAACTTAGAAACTCATGATATTTTGCAAACTGGGAAATTTTATATTTCAAACTGTGATGTTTTACAAAGCAAACTGAACCTCCTTTTATAGAGATTAAGGATGGTTCTCGAAATACAATACAGCTGTTTACAATTATTACAATACATGTGGCCGACAAAGTGTGATGGCCTTCTTGACATAAAAGCAAAGTTACCTTTTAATAAAGTTGTCTAATAATTCATTCAACACGCCAAGCTGATAAGATAACGCTGACATGACCCTGTCAGGACGGGGATCTTATCTTTCAAGATAAGATTTTCTGTTGCAGATGAGATTTGCTTTGCTGGGGCTTTGCTGGAGAGATAAGATCAAATCTTATCCTTCACTCATGAATCTCTTTCCTTTCCAGTTTTGTGGGTTCCAATCTGGTTGCTTTGTCTTCATGACTATCCATTCTCCATGAAATTGAAGATCCATTACGGAGTCTTCGTCTGATGCTGTGTCGCTTTCTGTGGAGTAGCCAGAGTAGCTGGGGTAACCCATGTAGTTAACCCATTCTTGCCTATCCATACCAGATTGCCTTCTCTTCGTTCTCCAAACATCCTTGTTCCATTGGCTCTTGTGTTCTGGCCTTTTCTTTTGAGACTTTGAGCATAAGCTTTCTCAATCTTTTCAACTTCTTCAAGCACTGAATCTATATCATCAAAGTTCCAAGGGTCTTGTGACCAGATATCTTCCTTCTGAGTCTGGTTTAGCTCATAGTAGTACTGGTTTCTTGCTGACTTGATCCTTTCATGGTAGATCTCATCATCTTGTCTCACATCTGGCTGAATCCCTTCTCTGGGCCAAATTTCTTTTGGAATGACCTTGTTCTGGGCGAAAATGTACCTCTGAAATTCTGGATAGTCTTCTTCTCGGACTATGATAGATTCCATGTGCTGCTCATAAATCTTCATAAATGGTTCTGCATGTCCTTCTAAAAATCTGGATACCCATGCTGTGACTTCCCTATGTAGATGAACTGTGAAGAATTTTGGACCATCTTGGCATAACTTCTTCCAGTATTTTAATGGATAAAACCAAGTTAAGAATTTTATTAAATCTTTCTCAACAGAAAGATCTAACTCTTTTCTTAAGCTAGGCCTGTGGAACTCCATTAAAATATGATATTCATGGCATAAATACCAAAATATCCAATTTAACTCTTCTGGCCAATCTTGAACCTGAGCAATAAAGATTTGAGCAAATGGATATTTAGGGTGAATACCATATGGGTGTAGCATATGACCTCCATAGTATCTGAACAATCTGACTTCCCAATCTGTTCTTCTTTCTTCAAGGTATTCATGGCTCCATGGGAACTGGTTGACATCAATGTCTGGTGGAAAATCTGCATTTGATGAAGTGCTCTGGCTGGAACTTCCTTCATTGAACATATAGACTTCATAGAGCTTGGACTGGAACTGGAGTTGAGGAACTTGCTGTGGCCTGGATAAAAAGTCTGCAACCACATTCTTCTTTCCTGGAATATGGCGAACATCATAGTTGTATCTAGAAAACCATTGTTGCCATCTTAGAGCTTGAGCTTGTGGAATTTCTTTCCTCTTGAACTGCAACATTTTTGGAAAAGCTGACATGTCTAACTCAATAAGAAACTTATAACCGATCAAATGAAAATTAAATTTTTTAATTCCATTTTTCACGGCTAAAATCTCTTTATAGGTGGAGTGGTAATGAAGTTCTGCATCTTTGAATCTACCACTGGAGTANACTTATACACATCCACAAGCACCAATTGTTCATGAGTTAAGCATCGGAGGACCCTTGTTGCTTTTGCATTAGGTTCAACTTGTGGTGGTGGAGGTGGTGGTTCTGCTCTTGCCATTGTTCGACTTGTGCTTGCTTTTTCATAATTCTTTTTCAAGGCTTGTTCTTTGGTTCTTGCCATTACCTAAAAAAAGCGGTAAGTTGCTTGAAAAATAAGGAAATGTAAGTCTGAACTCCACGCATAGGGAACCTATTGTTTTAGTGGGACACATCTCAAGAAAGACACTCATAGGTAACAGGTGTATATGTTGGTCCTCTCCATTTGAATACTTTGCTCCATTGCGGTTGTCTTAGAAACCGATTTATCATGTCTTCAAACCCAAATTCCCTTAGCACACTCGGATCAAAAATCGGGGAGTCTCTAAAAGCAGTGGAGAATTAGGACCAAAGGTGAGAGAAAACTAAACGCCTCTCCGGGGCATCACAACAAGACTCTCGAACCACTTCCTAACTTCTCTACATGTTAGAGATTACTTGAGACTTAGCAGGAACATAACCATAAATCTATTCAAAACCTTCAACTGAAAAACTTAGAAACTCATGATATTTTGCAAACTGGGAAATTTTATATTTCAAACTGTGATGTTTTACAAAGCAAACTGAACCTCCTTTTATAGAGATTAAGGATGGTTCTCGAAATACAATACAGCTGTTTACAATTATTACAATACATGTGGCCGACAAAGTGTGATGGCCTTCTTGACATAAAAGCAAAGTTACCTTTTAATAAAGTTGTCTAATAATTCATTCAACACGCCAAGCTGATAAGATAACGCTGACATGACCCTGTCAGGACGGGGATCTTATCTTTCAAGATAAGATTTTCTGTTGCAGATGAGATTTGCTTTGCTGGGGCTTTGCTGGAGAGATAAGATCAAATCTTATCCTTCACTCATGAATCTCTTTCCTTTCCAGTTTTGTGGGTTCCAATCTGGTTGCTTTGTCTTCATGACTATCCATTCTCCATGAAATTGAAGATCCATTACGGAGTCTTCGTCTGATGCTGTGTCGCTTTCTGTGGAGTAGCCAGAGTAGCTGGGGTAACCCATGTAGTTAACCCATTCTTGCCTATCCATACCAGATTGCCTTCTCTTCGTTCTCCAAACATCCTTGTTCCATTGGCTCTTGTGTTCTGGCCTTTTCTTTTGAGACTTTGAGCATAAGCTTTCTCAATCTTTTCAACTTCTTCAAGCACTGAATCTATATCATCAAAGTTCCAAGGGTCTTGTGACCAGATATCTTCCTTCTGAGTCTGGTTTAGCTCATAGTAGTACTGGTTTCTTGCTGACTTGATCCTTTCATGGTAGATCTCATCATCTTGTCTCACATCTGGCTGAATCCCTTCTCTGGGCCAAATTTCTTTTGGAATGACCTTGTTCTGGGCGAAAATGTACCTCTGAAATTCTGGATAGTCTTCTTCTCGGACTATGATAGATTCCATGTGCTGCTCATAAATCTTCATAAATGGTTCTGCATGTCCTTCTAAAAATCTGGATACCCATGCTGTGACTTCCCTATGTAGATGAACTGTGAAGAATTTTGGACCATCTTGGCATAACTTCTTCCAGTATTTTAATGGATAAAACCAAGTTAAGAATTTTATTAAATCTTTCTCAACAGAAAGATCTAACTCTTTTCTTAAGCTAGGCCTGTGGAACTCCATTAAAATATGATATTCATGGCATAAATACCAAAATATCCAATTTAACTCTTCTGGCCAATCTTGAACCTGAGCAATAAAGATTTGAGCAAATGGATATTTAGGGTGAATACCATATGGGTGTAGCATATGACCTCCATAGTATCTGAACAATCTGACTTCCCAATCTGTTCTTCTTTCTTCAAGGTATTCATGGCTCCATGGGAACTGGTTGACATCAATGTCTGGTGGAAAATCTGCATTTGATGAAGTGCTCTGGCTGGAACTTCCTTCATTGAACATATAGACTTCATAGAGCTTGGACTGGAACTGGAGTTGAGGAACTTGCTGTGGTCTGGATAAAAAGTCTGCAACCACATTCTTCTTTCCTGGAATATGGCGAACATCATAGTTGTATCTAGAAAACCATTGTTGCCATCTTAGAGCTTGAGCTTGTGGAATTTCTTTCCTCTTGAACTGCAACATTTTTGGAAAAGCTGACATGTCTAACTCAATAAGAAACTTATAACCGATCAAATGAAAATTAAATTTTTTAATTCCATTTTTCACGGCTAAAATCTCTTTATAGGTGGAGTGGTAATGAAGTTCTGCATCTTTGAATCTACCACTGGAGTAGCCGCAAACAAGCCTTTTTCCTTTGACTTCCTGTAGAAGTATTGCTCCCCAATAGTAATCACTGGCATCTGTTTGTAGAATTCTGAGTCCTTCACCTGTTGGAATGTGCAATGGTGGTAATTCCTTGGTGTGCTCCTTCATCCATCGGATTGCCTTGGTTTGTTCTATGCTCCATTTTGATGGTGACTTCTTCAACATCTTGGTGAGAGTGCTAACATGAGGGGCTATGTTGGGAACAAAATCTTGGATATAATTAATTATACCAAGAAATTGTTGAACTTGCTGCTTTGTGAGGTTTTCCTCAGGAAATTTGAGTAACTCCTGAGCAATATGCCTTCCTGGTTCAGGAAATTTGAGTAACTCCTGAGCAATATGCCTTCCTGGTTGAAACTTTCCCTGGTCAATATGAGCAATATGCCTTCCTGGTTGAAACTTTCCCTGGTCAATATCCATGCCTAAAAACTGGAGTTGAAACTTTCCCTGGTCAATATCCATGCCTAAAAACTGGATCTTCTGTTGGGCTAGTAACATCTTCTTTTCGGATAACATGATTCCAAATTTTTGACATATCTCCATGAATTGTCTGATCAGCTGGATGTGTTCCTCCATGGTCTTACTGAATAGTAAGATATCATCGATGTAAATGAGGGCTTTGTCAAGAATTGGCTCAAAGATCTTGGTCATCACTTTCTGGAATTCACTGGGTGCAATTTTGAGACCAAAAGGCATTACCTTCCATTCAAGATGATATCCTGGGATACAAAAAGCTGTCTTGTATCTTTCTTCTGGCTTGATTCCTATCTGCCAAAATCCTGCTTTGAGATCGAACTTTGAAAACCATTGGGCTCCTGGGAGATATGAGAACATCATAGATCTCCTTGGTAATGGAAATTTGACATCTTTGAGACATTGATTCAAGGGTTGATAGTTGATAACAAGTCGTAACTTTCCCCTTGCTTGTTCTGCTCGCTTGTTCACATAGAATGCTTCACATGCCCATGAGGACTTGGATTCTGTGATTAGTCCTAACTTCTGCAACTCCTTACACTCTTGAACCGCCATTTTGAGATGTTGAGGATTCATTCCTGAGTGGCTGGCTTTGGTGGGGTTGATCACCTTTCCTTCTTTGAATGGAAGTTCAATAAAGAACTCTTCTCTGGTCCATAGGGGCTTACTGTGTTTCTTCATGAATTCGTCATGATAGTTTGCACATAATTGCTCCACCAATTGTTGTTTGATCTGGGTGATGGTATCCATGAAGTTGAGTTGCCACATTCTGTAATCTTCTTCATAGGTCTTGAAGTAGGGGCCTTTGCTAATTCCTCGTGATTGAACCAATACATTCATCATCTTGAAAGCATCAAATCCTAATAGCAAATCCCTTCTTGGAAGGCCACATCCAAGAACATGAATTTGGATCTTGCAGTTAGGAAGTATGCTAATCTCCAATGGTTCCTTCGTCTCTAATCCTGCATCAAAATCATCTCCAGATGCTGATGTAAGACGTTTCTGGGATGGTCTCCATGCCTCTTGAGGTAACAGCTTTGGGTTCGTCATTGAGAACTAAGCTCCAGTATCAACAAGGGCTATGGCATCAAATGGCTTGCTTAACTGGTGCTTGATCTGTACTTTCACATGGGGTGCTTTGAATTCTTCATCTTCTTTTATCCCAAAATTGTATGAGATAAAATCTTCTTCCGGAACTTCATCTTCTATGGAAAAGATTGTTTCTGCTGAAGGTTCGTCTTCTGGGCTGAGATAGCCATCCAGGTCTTCTTCGGCGATATCGTCATCAATAAGAGACATGACTTCCGATATCATTTTAGCAGCTTGCTTCTCCTTGCAATCTTTGGCGTAGTGTCCTGGCTTTCCACAAACAAAGCATTTGTTAGATGCTTTATTTCCTCTCTTTTTTGGTTGTGCTTTCTGGTTCTGGGATTTTCTGAAATATCTCCTCCTTGGCTTCCATCCGATTCTTCTAGTGTTTTGAGGATTCTTCCTGAAGCGAGTGAAATTTCTCTTTCTTACTGTGGGTTTGTCTCCACACACCCCATTGCATGAGGATCCTATTATGAGGTTTGGCTTCTGGCATGCTTTGGAAAGAATTGATTCATGCTTTCTCAAGGTCTGGAACTTGTTGTGGATCTGGCAAATATTGTCTAGGCTTTCAAATATTGCTTGCCTAATCTGCCCAGTTGAAAGATGTGTTATGGATCCATGATTCTTTTTGATAAGTTGATCTGTACTGTCTGCCAGCAGGGGTGGTAAGGATGAAACAAAAGCTTGCTTGAGATTGTTGTCAAATCCCAGAAAATAGAAAACTTTTGTCATCCTTTTGAAGTGTTCCTCTAAGTGCCTTTTCTCATAAGACAGGCACTTCATTCTGAAAAACTCCGTTCTCTTCTGTTCTACTTCATCTTCATGTTTACCCAGAAATATGAAGTAAATCATTGAAACGGCTTCCTGGAGAGGTAGTCCTAAGAACATCATCTTGAATGCCCCATCTGCTTTAGACCACCAATCTTTAAGAATTCCGGTGAACTTTGCTGTAAATTCCATCAGGATTTTGAAAGTATCTCGTTCTACAAGATTCCTGGTAGTCATCCATGTGTGGAACTCAGCAAACTTCTCTCCCCACTTTTCTGGTGATACTAAGAACATCATAAAGAATTGATAATTTACTCCTTTGTGCATCACCATTTCCGTGGCATTTTCAACACCAAAGTATTCTTCCTCTGTATGACCCATTGGTTGATCAGCAGGTTGTTGAGTTGTGTATCCACCAGTTGATGATTCTGCCGGATCTGCCATAAATGCAGGGTTTTCTGAATCCTGATTAGAAATAGAAAAGGATTCTTCTCCTTCTGGATCTGTATATCCTTCTGATTCTGACTGAGTTGCTTCAGATTGGTAGCCAGATTCTTCTGATATTTCTCCGGCACTATAAGCTTCCATGACTGGTAGGTTTCTCTCAGGTGGGTCTGGGCCTTTGATAACAGAATCAAAAAGATCCTTATCTGTGATTGTTTCATGAAGCATCATTTGGGTCGTTTTTGGGGTTGTATTTGGTGGAGAGTACAGGTCATCTGATTTTGAGGATATAATTGGCTGGGATGGAATGGTAGTTTGTTCTGAAATGGTGAAAGGTCTAAAAACTTGCTGGTGTAAAGGGTGAGATGGATTTCTAATTTTCCAATCAGAGAACAATCTTGTTTGAGAATCAGGTTGGGCTTGAGATGTGGGTAAAGGCAAAGTTGGTTGTGGTGGGGGTTGTGGATACTTTTGTTTAGGCTTACTTCTCCTATGGTACTCATCTAGAATGGAAGAGTCTGTAAGAGGAAACATAGGGTTTCCAGACTGGAACGACGAACTTGTTAAGGAACTGGTTTGGTAAAATGGTGTTGGAGTAGAGGTAGCTGGGTATTTTTCGGGTGTTTCAAACAAATTGGGTTGGTAAGGTTGTTTGGGCCTGATCTCGGATCTCAACTAATCTATCATGCTCCGGATAGAAGCAGTTTCGTTGGTTTGGTACTGAAAATGGGCTTGAAGGGATTGACCATAAGAAGGTCTCTCAAAAGGGATCTGCTCCAATCTTTTCTCCAAAATCTGGATCCTTGAGTCAATCTTTGAATAGTATTCTCCAGATTTGTGGCTTAGCTCAACAAGATTGTTGGAAATTGATTTGAGGGTGCGGTTTTGAGCTAAGGCATTCTCCGTTTGCCAATTTAAAGTCTGCTCAATGGATGGTTGTCCTCTTAACTGGCCTGTTGGTAATACTTCATTAGGAGCTGGGATCTTTGGTGCATGCATAGAACCTCCTCGCTGAAAACTTTCCAAAGGGGGAAAGTCCTCCTCATAGGATTCTGAGATCACCATTGCTGGGATAGCTGGTGAAGCTGGAACTATTGTGGGCTCCTTTCTTAAGTACTCTTGCTCATAGCACTTAAGAGCTTTCTTTTTTCTTTGCAGGGGCACAGGTGGTGGTGACGGCGGATCTTCATCATCACTATCATCCTTCCTTCTGGATCTTCTCCTTCTAGAGGGCTTGCAGCTGGGTCTCCTCTGTGGCTCCTTTGTTGGGTAGCATTGCTTACAATCATCTTCACACAAATCAAAGAAACAGTGATTTGAGATGGGATCCTTAAACCAGAAAACTGGTTTACCAAGTTGATCGAACGAATGAACAATTTCACTCATTCCTGTTTTTCCGTAACCAAGGAAAACTGGTTCTGCATCATCATCGTCTGGGTCATAGTCAAGGATCTCCTGGACATGCTCCTCTTGTCTTTCTCTAGCCTCTTCTACCATATTGATGGATGGTAGAAATTCTGTTCTTTTTAGATGAGCATGATTGATTGAGATTCCAACGGTACCATCTTTTCGCCTGCTGATGGTAGCCTCGTTGGATTCGATTGGCCTTCTGTTCTGGTGCAGCTTCTCATAGTTGGATATCCAAGTGTCAGGGATGACTTGGATCAACTCCTCTTTTGTACATCTCCTGGGAACCTTAGTGCAGGTAACATTTCTCTGTTCATCAGTGACTAGGATGAGAGCTTCTCCTCCTCCTGGAATTTTCATATCGAAAGCATGGTCTTGCAATCGATAAGTAATCTGGTAGTGGACAGTGGCTTCAATAGCATCTTGCTCAGCATGCTTAGCTCCAACAATATGGACTTTCTTAAGTACTCTTGCTCATAGCACTTAAGAGCTTTCTTNTCCTTTGTGCATCACCATTTCCGTGGCATTTTCAACACCAAAGTATTCTTCCTCTGTACTCTTGCTCATAGCACTTAAGAGCTTTCTTTTTTCTTTGCAGGGGCACAGGTGGTGGTGACGGCGGATCTTCATCATCACTATCATCCTTACTTCTGAATCTTCTCCTTCTGGATCTGTATATCCTTCTGATTCTGACTGAGTTGCTTCAGATTGGTAGCCAGATTCTTCTGATATTTCTCCAGTACTATAAGCTTCCATGACTGGTAGATTTCTCTCAGGTGGGTCTGGACCTTTGATAACAGAATCAAAAAGATCCTTATCTGTGATTGTTTCATGGAGCATCATTTGGGTTGTATTTGGGGTTGTATTTGGTGGAGGGTACAGGTCATTTGATTTTGAGGATATAATTGGCTGGGACGGAGTGGTAGTTTGTTCTGAAATGGTGAAAGGTCTAAAAACTTGCTGGTGTAAAGGGTGAGATGGATTTCTAATTTTCCAAGCAGAGAACAAACTTGTTTGAGAATCAGGTTGGGCTTGAGATGTGGGTAAAGGCAAAGTTGGTTGTGGTGGGGGTTGTGGATTCTTTTGTTTAGGCTTATTTCTCCTATGGTACTCATCTAGAATGGAAGAGTCTGTAGGAGGAAACATAGGGTTTCCAGACTGGAACGACGAACTTGTTAAGGAACTGGTTTGGTAAAATGGTGTTGGAGTAGAGGTAGCTGGGTATTTTTGGGGTGTTTCAAACAAATTGGGTTGGTAAGGTTGTTTGGGCCTGATCTCGGATCTCAACTGATCTATCATGCTCCGGATAGAAGCAGTTTCGTTGGCTTGGTACTGAAAATGGGCTTGAAGGGATTGACCATAAGAAGGTCTCTCAAAAGGGATCTGCTCCAATCTTTTCTCCAAAATCTGGATCCTTGAGTCAATCTTTGAATAGTATTCTCCAGATTTGTGGCTTAGCTCAACAAGATTGTTGGAAATTGATTTGAGGGTGCGGTTTTGAGCTAAGGCGTTCTCCGTTTGCCAGTTTAAAGTCTGCTCAATGGATGGTTGTCCTCTTAACTGGCCTGTTGGTAATACTTCATTAGGAGCTGGGATCTTTGGTGCATGCATACAACCTCCTCGCTGAAAACTTTCCAAAGGGGGAAAGTCTTCCTCATAGGACTCTGAGATCACCATTGCTGGGATGGCTGGTGAAGCTGGTACTATTGTGGGCTCCTTTCTTAAGTACTCTTGCTCATAGCACTTAAGAGCTTTCTTTTTTCTTTGCAGGGGCACAGGTGGTGGTGACGGCGGATCTTCATCATCACTATCATCCTTACTTCTGGATCTTCTCCTTCCAGAGGGCTTGCAGCTGGGTCTCCTCTGTGGCTCCTTTGTTGGGTAGCATTGCTTACAATCATCTTCACACAAATCAAAGAAACAGTGATTTGAGATGGGATCCTTAAACCAGAAAACTGGTTTACCAAATTGGTCGAACGAATGAACAATTTCACTCATTCCTGTTTTTCCGTAACCAAGGAAAACTGGTTCTGCATCATCATCGTCTGGGTCATAGTCAAGGATCTCCTGGACATGCTCCTCTTGTCTTTCTCTAGCCTCTTCTACCATATTGATGGATGGTAGAAATTCTGTTCTTTTTAGATGAGCATGATTGAATGAGATTCCAACGGTACCATCTTTTCGCCTGCTGATGGTTGCCTCGTTGGATTCGATTGGCCTTCTGTTCTGGTGCAGCTTCTCATAGTTGGATATCCAAGTGTCAGGGATAACTTGGATCAACTCCTCTTTTGTACATCTCCTGGGAACCTTAGTGCAGGTAACATTTCTCTGTTCATCAGTGACTAGGATGAGAGCTTCTCCTCCTCCTGGAATTTTCATATCGAAAGCATGGTCTTGCAATCGATAAGACATCTGGTAGTGGACAGTGGCTTCAATAGCATCTTGCTCAGCATGCTTAGCTCCAACAATATGGACTTGGATTTTAAACATATCTAGAAGATGTGGATCTTCTAAGGATACGTTAAAATTTGGGTAAACAGTAGCACAGACAGTGCCAGAATCAAGTGTGACTTCCATGGTGGCTATCAATGCATGTTGGTACTCTAAGTACCTGGAATCAAGGAGACATAGCTTGGCAACTACGGGTTGACCCTTTCTGCCATGATAGGTTATGGCAAAACGGATTGCTCCAAAGTGGATATGGGTATATCCTTCTCTCCTCCAAATGGCCGGGAATTCATCAGGGATTTCAAGAGTAATGAACTGTTCTTGGTGGGTGGAATATATGGGACATCTGCTCATGGCTGAGGCTGAGATGTATTCTTTAGGAACTAAAGACCTTTTCTGGTAAATAGCTTTAAGGGATTTAACCAGAAAATTGGATTGGTTTCTTTTATTGAAAGCAGAGTATGGATTCAGAAGGGGCAGGTGGGTTTCTTCTATTTTTTGGTCCTCTTTAAGATAATTTATCTCATAGAGATAATCCATCTTAGAAGAGAGAGATTTTTTGAAATGAGGTTTTTCTAATGAAAATGAAGAACGGCTAGGTACAATAGATGTGGATGTAGAAGCTGAAGAGGAAGACATATTTGGGAAATATGAAGGTTTTGAATAAAGAGATATGGCTGGCTCTGATACCAAATCGGGGAGTCTCTAAAAGCAGTGGAGAATTAGGACCAAAGGTGAGAGAAAACTAAAAGCCTCTCCGGGGCATGACAACAAGACTCTCAAACCACTTCCTAACTTCTCTACATGTTAGAGATTACTTGAGACTTAGCAGGAACGTAACCATAAATCTATTCAAAACCTTCAAAAAAAAAAACTTAGAAACTCATGATATTTTGCAAACTGGGAATTTTATATTTCAAACTGCGATATTTTACAAAGCAAACTGAACCTCCTTTTATAGGGATCAAGGATGGTTCTTGAAATACAATACAGCTGTTTACAACTATTACAATACATGTGGCCGACAAAGTGTGATGGCCTTCTTGACATAAAGTAAAGCTACCTTTTAATAAAGTTGTCTAATAATTCATACAACACGCCAAACTGATAAGATAACGCTGACATGACCCTGTCAGGACGGGGATCTTATCCTTGAAGATAAGATTTTTTGTTGCAGATGAGATTTGCCTTGCTGGAGAGATAAGATCAAATCTTATCCTTCACTCATGAATCTCTTTCCTTTCCAGTTTTGTGGGTTCCAATCTGGTTGCTTTGTCTTCATGACCATCCATTCTCCATGAAATTGAAGATCCATTACGGAGTCTTCGTCTGATGCTGTGTCGCTTTCTGTGGAGTAGCCAGAGTAGCTGGGGTAACCCATGTGGTTAACCCATTCTTGCCTATCCATACCAGATTGCCTTCTCTTCGTTCTCCAAACATCCTTGTTCCACTGGCTCTTGTGTTCTGACCTTTTCTTTTGAGACTTTTGAGCATAAGCTTTCTCAAATTTTTCGACTTCTTCAAGCACTGAATCTATATCATCAAGGTTCCAAGGATCTTGTGACCAGATATCTTCCTTCTGGGTCTGGTGTAGCTCATAGTAGT
>NC_044923.1:9670161-9670708 GCF_003576645.1 Ipomoea triloba | reverse complement strand
GATGATTTCTACTTTGAATATGAGGTGAATGAAAAGGATCAATTGAGCCGTGTGTTTTGGGCCGATGGTGTTGCAAGAAAACAGTTTAGCTTATTCGGAGAAGCCATGGCGTTTGACGCGACATACCAAACGAACAAGTAAGTCCCTCAATAACATTGACGAAAATCCATTCTGATATGAAGTGATTTATTACATTGTTTGAAACATGTGTGGTTGTTGATGTATGTGCGGGTGTATGTAAATCAACGTGTTTGCTGCGTTTATTGTATGCTACAACCAGTCTGTGTGCGTGTGTGTAGTTTTGGTTGTCGAAGGAGTAGTGAGTGTGTTAAACGGTGCGTGAATGTCGGTGTGCACTGGTGTGCGTGTTAGCGTTATGGTATGTGCACTACAATGTGCATTGGTGTGTGACTGGTAGAGTTGCGATGTGTGCATTATGCTGGTTAGTGGTGTTGGAAAGAATGTAATGTGTGTGCACGTTTTTATATGTGCGTGTGTGTAGTTTTGGTTGTTGAAGGAGTTGTGAGTGTGTTTGTCGGGTGTGAAT
>NC_044923.1:9649001-9669747 GCF_003576645.1 Ipomoea triloba | reverse complement strand
TGTTGGAAAGAATGTAATGTGTGTGCACGTTTTTATATGTGCGTGTGTGTAGTTTTGGTTGTTGAAGGAGTTGTGAGTGTGTTTGTCGGGTGTGAATATCGGTGTACACTGGTGTGCGTGTTAGCGTTCTGGTATGTGAATTACAATGTGCATTGGTGTGTTTACGGTAGAGTTGCGGTTTGTGCATTATGCTGGTTAGCGGGTTTGGAAATAATTTAATGTGTGTGCACGTTTTCTATTTGTGTGCTTCACTTTGGTGCACTCATGCATTGTTCTCCAAAATATAATGTGGTGTGTTTCAATGCATAGGTACAAGCTAGTGTTTGTTCCATTTACCGGCGTAGACCACCATAAGAGATGTGTTACATTCGCTGCGGGATTGATTGCTAGCGAAGATGAGGAGTCTTACCGTTGGCTTTTAATCAACTTCAAAAAAGCAATGGGGAGAACCCCACCAATAACAATCACCGATCAAGACCCAGCCATGAAAGTTGCCATTGCTATGGAGTTTCCCGAGACCCGTCATCGTTTCTGCATGTGGCATATAATGACTAAAGTTGGGGACAAAGTAGGAGCCGAAATGGCAAAGAATACTGAATTTCGTCGCGCGCTAAACAGTGTTGTGTGGAATGAAAATTGTATGCCTGAAGAGTTTGAGAATGGTTGGAATGGTGTTGTGCATAAATATGGGCTACAAGATAATGGATGGTTGAAGCTTATGTATGAGCAACGTGAATCATGGATACCTGCGTATTTCCAAGATATGTTTATGGGAGGGCTGTTGCGAACAACTTCTCGTTCGGAATCCGAGAACAGTGTTTTCCGAAGTAATACTAGTAAACATATGTGTCTTGTGGAATTTTTCTATCAGTTTGAGCGCACAATCAATAGGCAACGAAGTAAACAAGCTGAATTAGATGCCGCTTGCAATGGCCACCTTCCTACCCTAAAGACACCGTTGAGTGTTGAGCGTGAGGCAGCGTCAATATACACATTGGCAATTTTTTACCAGTTGCAGGGAGAAATAATAGGTGCATGTTTCTCCTGCCGAGTGCGATCATTCGCAGTTAGCGAACCTACCCGGACATACGCAATTGAAGACGATAAAGGGAAGTCATACACAGTGGTAGTTGAAAATGGGAGCAACAACATCAGTTGCACATGCCGAATGTACAGAAGGATTGGGCTGCTTTGTAGGCATGCTTTTGTAATACTGAAAGATGAGCGGTTCGATCATATTCCACCACAGCACATCACTCCACGTTGGACACGGGATGCTGCTCAAAAAACAAGTCGTGATCCGTACTCGTGCACGCAAGCGGAAGAATTACAAAGTGTAGCTAAGAGTTTGGAGGAAACCCAGGTAATAAATACTTTCTACAAGTGTTTGGGATTAGCTAACGGGANAACGTCAATGTCCGGGGACAAAGACAGTGGGGAGGCGAATCTTGGAAAACGTGCAACAATGGAAACATACTGTGGGATACCAGCTCCGGAAACAATCCTAGTGCACCCGCCACAAGTATCGAAGAACAAAGGTTCTGGCAAACGAATTAAATCGATGAAGGAGATTGCGATCAAGGGAATGAGAAAGAAAGGGCGTACATGTGCGACATGTGGACTGGCGAACGGACATAATAGCCGAACTTGCCTTAAAAGGTAGAAACGGGCATTTGGATTTGCTGCTGTACTGGACAGTAGCGTATAATTGTATTGGTGATTTAGTAGTGAACTTTGTGATTTTGAATTTAAGATTTCTCTTTATACTGGTTTAATCGTTGAAGAACCGTTATAGTTTTTGTTTAACATTTGTGCATGACTGGAATATTTTATATATTTTTTGGTTTTAACCTCAGTTGGTGTTTGTGTATAAACAAGTGTGTGATCCAACATGCTGGTGTGTGCGACGTAGTTGGTCGTGATATCCATTTGTTTTCTAAGGTCGGTGCATAGTAATAGTGTATGCGCAATAGTAGTCAGCTGTGTGCTGTGCATTGGTCGGTTTATTCAATAGGTGTTTGCGCTCCAGTATGTGCGTTTCAATGATTTGGAGTTATGTGCAATGCGGTGGTGTCTGCGTGAATTCGTAATGGTGTGTGCATTCCACTGTAATACCCACACTTAATAACTGTGGATTTGTTTGTGTAAACTGTTTACCAATAAAAAATGCCCTTTAATGTTCTTGATTGATTTAAGTAATCATGGAAGGCAAATACAAACAAAAATGGGGAAAGAAACTTTAGTAATTTAGAAAAAGTAGGATAAAGCATGCACATTGGAGCCACGTGTTAAAGGATAGTATTCAGAAATAAATGAGAAAGCATGCAGAGTGGATTCCTACGCATAAGAACGCACACAGTTACACCTTAAAGAGCACAAACTTAAGTACGGTAATCAATGGGAGGTAGTGGAGTACATATATGGCTTGATGTGCAATATAGTGTACTGGTTTGTGCGTAACTAATACTAGGTACTGGTTTGTCCCTAACCTTTTCTCTGGTGTGTGCATATTGATAGTGTATGCGCAAGATTTGTTAGCTGTGTGTTGTGCATTGGTGGGTTTATTCAATTGGTGTGTGCGATCCAGTATGTGCGTGGTGGGTTTATTCAATTGGTGTGTGCGATCCAGTATGTGCGTTTCAATGATTTGGAGTTGTGCACAATGCGAAGGCGTGTGCGTGTATTCATAATGGTGTGTGCATGCCACTATTAAATGCTGTGGGAGAGGTGATTCAATATCAATGACAAGTACGTATTAAACAGAACTGCTGTCTTATTGGTTAAAAATAAAATTCAACATCAGCTGGTACCGAAAATGAAGGTTAAAAATAAAATTCAACATCAGCTGGTACCGAAAATGAAAGACATTAGTAACACATATATGTAAAAGGAATATTGAATGCTGAAATGGTTTTAAATCTTAATGTTGGTCAACGTATAGTGGCTTCAAATCCCCCCACTGCGTTGACGTTGGGCAGACGGTGTGTTGTTATGAAACAGCAAAAGTTCTGACATGAGCCTTACGCGCATTTCACGCACACACCTTGCATCACCCCTCCGAATACCACAATCCCAAGAGGCTATCGACTGCCCTACATACGTCTCCATATGGCGCATTGCAAATACACCAGAGTCGATGCTGTTTTTTGTTTCGCGCCATGACATTCGAAGGCGTCGTGGTTGCAGTGCAGTGACCTTTATGTAGAGTGCAGGGAATCCGGAGTCCTCGAAGAATACGGAGAGCAAATCATGCTAAATAAGCAAAGTTAATACAAACATACAAGAGAGTTAGTTGAGATCAACCATATGACAAACATACATTAGATTTGCAGAATAACTAAGTACGAGTAGTAGAACGTGGTATACCAGCTGCATATGGGTTTGGCCATATTTTTCGAGTGAATCACCACCAGTAGATAAGTTATCAATAATATCGAACTTCAATCGTCTTACATCAACAGAAATAACATAATAATGTGTGCCATGCAATATAGGGAAAATGAACTGCCAAAAAGAAAAAACAATTAAACTCGTAAAACGCAAGTGATAATTAAGTGGTGGGGCTATAATAGAACATAACTAGGACGGATGTGCGTTGTACATAACAGGATCAAAGACACTCACCATGTCCACATCTCCCCATGTAGCATAACTTGTTAACTTTAATTCGGCCTCCATCCGCTCAGTGAATAATTGTAATCGATGTGAACGGGGTGCTTGAAAGTTACTAACTGTGTGCAACTATATTTAATAAAGAAACCCATGAATGTTAACAAATGTGCATAAAAGTGTGTTAAAAATGTGTAATTGAGCAATGTTGTAGAAAGCACACCGTTGTAGCTATTGACACGAAAAACCTACTAGGTGCAGCAATTGGTTTACCCCGCTCCCTAAAGTTTAGCAGTGATGCCCAAGCATTGATTATAGCAACCGCCACTTGATTGCCTTCCAATAACGACATAAAGTCCTCCCGGCGTGCAGACCACCCACCATAATTAAATAACTCCGCATTCCTAAATAAACAAAAGAAATCATATTCTAAGGTGGATGGGTTGTTGGGACAGTATGCTATATCGTACATGTAGTTAAAAAGTATACCTGTCCAAATTAACGTTGCGTACATGTAGTTAAAAAGTATACCTGTCCAAATTAACGTTGGTAGCCATCCAATCATAGACAACCTGAGATTCCGGTTTTTTGGTAGCCATCCAATCATAGACAACCTGAGATTCCGGTTTTTTCACAGACCTCCAATCATAGACAACCTGAGATTCCGGTTTTTTCACAGACCGCATTTGGAGTGTGCGGGTGCGGGTGCGTGGAGCATACGAATTCCAATCGATTGTGCGCAACGGCACTACAGCCCCTAAGGGTTGGCGTGAAAACTTTTGAGGGGCAGCACATGTTTGATTGAAGACCATGCTGTAACCTGGATGAGTCCTAGGTATTTGCTGTATATGTAATGAAACAGTGAATATTAAAAGAAACCAAGACCCAAAGTAGTAGGAAAATAGAGTTGTTGTAAATTCGGAACACAAGACAAATGTTTCCGCAAAATGAAGGAATACTTGTATAGGTGTTTTGTCGTTATCGTTGCTACCAATTGCTCGGCCTTCACTTTGATTGATTTTCGTAACAGAATTTTGAACAGCATTCCCAATCGAGGACTGGTGCTGAGGACCTGCGAACACAGGCACTGCAATGGGTCCCTAAAGTCCATGGAAAATGGTGTTATGGAGTTTTAGCTGATGCGTTGAACTTGTTAGGAGTGTGCAGGTCAGAGTGCAAAGAAATTAAACTTACTACTGGTGTTGGGTTAGACGTAGATCCACGAGACGTGTCAAGTGTAGGCACAACGTCATACTTGCGAGCAATTACTTCAGCCTCAGCCCACAGTTGAGTAGGGTGGTCATCTGTCAAGTCGGGAGTTGATGAATGGTTCATCACACATACCTATATAAGGGAAATGTCAAACAAAAGCGGTTCAGGTATGTGCGTGCACCATGTGAAACGGGTGCATTAGTATAGTGCGGTGTGTGCAATTTGGTTGATAAGGAAAAATACTTACTACAGTCAGTGTGTTTGACGTAGATCCATGTATCGGGCCAGCTGCAGGCACCACATCGTAATGACGTCGAATTGCTGCTACCTCCTCCCATCGGGTGGAAGGGTGTTCTTGAGTTAAGCCAAGGCTGAATGATGGAATTCCCGTAGAGACCTATATAATGTGAAATGGAAACATTGGGGTTCAAGTGTGTGCAGATTGTGTCTGAAAGGGGGTACAATCATGCGAGGCAGTAATGGGGATACAAGTACTAATAAATGTGATTGAAATAAAAGTTATATGCTTGTGCGCAAAACAGAAACTTCATAGTACGACCTGCACTTACGGTATACAGATGCTTGCCCCCTGCGTTTACTACGACCACAAAAAACAGTACAGGCATAACAAAAAAGCAATGTGAATACAAGCAACCTACACCATAGGATAAGTGCTTACTAACTGACAAAAGTGATCATACAGTACTAACAACCTAACTACGTGGTAATTTCTTGCGCTTGTACACAATCATACTTACTGCATCTGGTGATTGTGAGCGCGACCCCCGTAATGGGTCAGTCATAGGTACGTCATCATACTGTCGAACAATAGCTTCAACCTCTGTCCATCCTTTGGTAGGAATATCAGCATTCGCGCTAACAGTAAATGAAGGAATTTGTTGAACAGAGTTGGTCTGCTGAGCCGCCTTCGCAATCGCCTCAACGGCACTTAGATTGTCTGGATTGTTCCACATATCCTCTTCCAGCTGCGTTGCACCACCCTCCGTACCACCATGGTTGTCTTCCGCTGTACGACCACGCTGATCAGATAGCGTAATGATCCTGCGAGCAGCAGAGAGCACATGGCGAAACATATCAGAACTGGTCGTATGACCCGGATGACTCTCTAGGAATTGCACCATATCATCCAGAGCCTTCCCTAACGCAACAGACTTGTCATCGAAGTCCTCAGCATCAGTCTGTAATAGTTATAATGTAGTGTTAAAAATAGAACAACCACATATTGAAGTAATTGAATAGTGCAAAGCTTAGTGATTAGTATGCACGCACGGTCAGCAACATTAACGCGCACAGACCAGAATACCTTTGGGACAGTTGTGTGAGCCTGTGAGTCTCTCCCACTAGTAGCAGCGTCCTCCTACAAAGGAAGCGGAAAGGGCAGGATCCCCATGGGAAAACAATGAGAATGTGAAGCAGAAATGCACACGCACATACTAGCAAACCACTCCTTGTGCAGTGACTAACTAAAATGGGAATTGAAACAAACCTGATTGTCAGTTGCAACAACAATATGTCCTTCTACAACCCCTCGGCCAAAGCCTCCAGCCTGAATCTCAGATAATTGTCTAGCCTTAAGATGTCTAGAACTCCACCCACGTAATGATGGCACAAGACGAGGCACGACCCTGTCGGAATGCACAACCCTGTCCACATAAAGCAACTGAACCTTAGAGATATCAGTATCACGCACGCAATACATATAATTCACAAAATGATTATGAAAAAAGAGAATGAATTACAACACCTACCAGCAAGAAGACAATAGGACCAGAAAACTGCTTATCTGGATTATGGACCCACTGGGCATGTCTTTCAACCAAACTTTCCAATATGAACTTACACCAGTTCAAATTTTTAATACCATCAACATCCTCAAAATGATGAAAGACCAACTGGTTTGCATACCCGTTTGTCATCGTCCTACCCAAAACACTGACAACAAGAACGGCAAAATGGCGCTTAAACCAGACATCCCCCTCCAAAAGAGATCTGACCTTAGTTGCAATCATAGTCGGTGTGATATCATGCTTCTCTTTGTTGAACTTAGACCTCCATTCCTTTAAGGTATCACTGACATCATCCTTTTTTCTCTTTGTAATAACAACACTACCCTACGGAAGACCCAATGTATAATGAACATCCTCCTCTGTAACAGGGAGGACCAATCCGTTCTCCAGGCTCAAACACATGTTAGTTGGGTCAAAATTACTAATCAGCCACCTACACATAGACTTTGGAATACCTTCAACCTGAAAGTCCAACATATCTCCAAGTCCAAGCGCACGCACGGCGTTCTTTTGACAAGCATTAAAGCGCTTAATTGGCCA
This sequence comes from Ipomoea triloba, assembly GCF_003576645.1. Taxonomy (NCBI): domain Eukaryota; kingdom Viridiplantae; phylum Streptophyta; class Magnoliopsida; order Solanales; family Convolvulaceae; genus Ipomoea; species Ipomoea triloba. The sequence goes on along the minus strand of NC_044923.1, from coordinate 9,662,578 downwards.
TGCTAAATGCTTTGGGCTGCCACGAATCTTCAATTCAGGAAACAACTGCACATCCTCCCCACCAAGCCCACTATCAGAATCATCTTGCACCGGGTCTGGTTGGACGGTAGTGGGCAAAACAACAGGGGGAGATTCCAAATTGTCTGAGGGCGGATTATCCAGCATATTAGCTTGAATACCTTCATCAGTGTCCCCTGTGAAGTGGGAAACTTTTAATTTAAGGCAGCCACACATTGATGAAAAAACCAAAACTGTAAGTATTTAAACAGAAACCCACCAAAGCTTAGAGAACATGGTAAACAATACTGTAAAACAAAACCAACCATAATGTAAATATTAGAATGTTATTTGATTCTACTTCAAAAGCGAATGAGAATTGGCAAAACTAGAATAATAGCATTTGGAAATGATAATGAAAATTACAAAGACCATGCACTATGGAGTCCAGGTGGTTACAGAATAGTATTTAAAAATGTGAAATAAATCAAAACGCATGCACGGTAGAGACCGACTAATAAGGACGCACACACCTGTACCATAAACAGCACACGCCGAAAAACCCTAAAAGAATGTCCAAGTATAGGAAAATGTAGAAAATTACAAAGACCATGCACTATGGAGCCCAGGTGGTTACAGAGTAGTAATTAAAAATGTGAAATAAATCAAAAAGCATGCACGGTAGAGACCGGCGAATAAGCACGCACACACCTGTACCATAAACAGCACACGCCGAAATACCCCAAAGAATGGCCAAGTATGGGAAAATGTAGAAAATTAAGAAGAACATAGTGATAAATAAAAATGGGACACACAATTAAACCGTAAACAGAACACAGGCATAAGTGCACAAACCCCCCAAGCTTATAGAACATGGTACACATATATCTAAACCCAACCCCAACCATAATGTAATAATACTATGTAATTTTATTCTATTTAAAAAGCAACTAAGAATTCGTAAAAGTAAAAGAATAGCAACTGAAAATGAGCAAGGTTCTTCTATAATTATGCACGCGCTATAACTATGCACACGGTTCTTCTATAATTATGCACACGCTATAACTAACACAAGCACACACCAATCACTAAATTCAAGTATTTATTACAATTACAAAGCAATGCACGCACGGTAATTCGGTTAAAACATACACTAGTAGCTCTCCCAAAAACATAACATAACTTTCATATTACACAAGCCAATGTTACGCACACGCTACCACCCACATACGCAAACACCAAGACAAAAAGAATAATATAATAGTATGCTGTAAATTGGCGTCCCTCCACCCGATAAAACATTTACGCAAACCCTTACCAAACTAATACAGAAATCAATCACAGAAAAATACATAACGAATATGAAAATTGGCATAATGTAATTCACACAAAATAATCTCAAAACCAAGGAAAAAGAAACTACCTCAGCACACACCAAACAGTAGCCGTACCTTTCTTGATTTTTTTTTATAACCATACCTTTCTTGATTTAATCGACTAATTAACACCCATATTTCTAAAATATTCACAATCCCATGACTTAACGTACATGCATGATATGGATATGGTAATGAATATGTTTGTATCCTAGCTTGTAATAATGCCATTAATATATGTAATGCTCTCTGACTTTTGTGATATATTATATTCTAACCTTGTTGTTGATCATTTTCATCTTGTAGTATTCCAGGGACTAATCTAAGCAATCTTAAATTCAATACTGTACAATTCGATAACATAAAATTTTCAAAGATGTTATTGTCTGTACATGAATTTGTACTTTTGATTTAATATTTAAGAGACTATGCTCCTTCAATTTAAGTTGTTAAATTTTTCAGTAGTGTGCACACACCAAGCAAAACTACCTACAGTGCAATTTTTTATGGTAGTATTTTTTGATGATTTTAAACAAAATGCACCCTTACATCTGACTACAGTGTCGTGAAGAGATTATTGTGGTTGTGAGCTGGATTTTTGCTGAAATTTGTCATCTGTTATCTCTCTAGTCTCTACCCATTTTGATTGAAAAAACGCAATTCTGTCCCAAACAGGACACCACGACCACAACCTAAACAGCCCCACAAACAGGACAACACGACCACACCATGAAACAAAGCAAAACCTAGTGTTCAATATCAAAATACTACCATAAAAAATTTAACAAACCCATCATTTGATCTCATCACCTTGAATTGAAGCTCAATAATTATACAAACTGATTCCTAAAATTGTATTCCGGTATGTTGTAATTAGTCGAGTCCTGTTTCTGATTCTAATGGTGTGTGCATTTCTTAACTTTTCTGATTCCTAAAATTGCCACGCACATACCACTGTAATATGAACTCCCACTCACCGCCCCAAAACACAGTAACCCAGAATACCAAACAACCGCCTCATTGCTAACCCTAACCAAAAAAACAAAAACGAGATGAAGAAATAAACACCAAAAAAGTGAACACGGAATACCTCCAACACCATTAGAAGCGTTCTTCCTCATACGCTTCGACCTCCGAGTAGAAGAGCCCGCCATGGAACTCCGAGCCTATGACTATGCCGACAAGCGAGAGTGAAGAAGAGCCGACTGCAATGAATGTAGACTGGCGCCAAAACGTGAGAACACCTACGCAAGGGAGGATATCACCGGCGCCAGGGAAGGAAACCGGCGATGTATCGTTAGAGATACCAATCGCAAAAGGAAAACAATCGCAAAAAAATTGGGATTCCCGAATCGTCATTACGCAAATAAAAAATAAAATTACAATATAACCCTCCCTGATCCCAAATGTGACGGGAAAACAAAATAAAATAATAAATAATTAAAATAAAATCTGAACCGTGAAATAAAAATAATAAATGGTCGAGATGTAATCTCATGATCTCGTCTAAATAGGGTGATCTCACCAGATCCAATTCCTATATATATATATATATATATATGTATGTATATATATATATATATATGTATATATCTATATATACCTAGGTTAAATTTGATCTTGGGCTTGAGTAAATTGGGCTCAAAAACTATGTAGGCTTAAGAGATTAAATAATTGGGCTAGTAGATTGGGTCATGAATAGTTTTGAGTTCAAACTTAGGCTCAAAACAATAATATAAGAATCACAAGTTCGTCTCAGATAGACTTTTGGGTTAAAATTTTGATAAATAAATTTATTCCCTAAATAGGGCTTTTTAAACCATAAATGAATATATAAATATTTTGTACCAAATCATTTAAATCAAAGAGTCTAAAATATTTAATTATACTCTTGCTCGATGACAATTTCTAGTAGAAACTAAATTACATAAATAATTTTATTTTAAAAGCTTAATAAAATAGGAGTTCGGAGTAAATGATTTTGGATGATAAAGTTATAAGGTATAAAATAATTTATATGAAATTTGAAACAATAATAATTTGTTTCTGAAAGTATTTGAGTTAAAATATTTAGGATTGAAAATAATTTTTATTTAGGAATTATTTTACCAAAATATCAATTGGTTAAAATATCGGGGTGTTACACCGATTGGCGTCACACTTCGGACTCCCGGCTCCTCAATCGGATGGAGCATTTTAACAAACACTTGATCTACCACTTTCCCCGGGCGTCGTCATCCCGGACAAGGGGTGGGGATATGGCCGATTAGGACTCGTATAGGCCCGATATCTCGCAACCTATACTTCTTCTAACTTTACTACCTATCCTTGTTGTAAATAGAAGCAAATCAAGATAAACATCAACCACACAAGATATATGAACGGAGAAAATTTGCCATTCATTGCCTTGTAGTGGGAGTCTTTTGATATCCTTGAGAGTTATGTATATTAGTGATGTTGTAGTTTTGGCGTTTTGGTATTAATAAAACGGAGAAGAAGTTCTTCGAGTGTCGTGTTCTCAAGGATGGCAAATTGGAACCTAATCATGCGTGTGACTTTTATGATGTTAAGAGACAAGAGTTACAAGATTCACTCAAAGTAAAAGAAATCATGGTGAAGAGGTTTGACAAAAGTAAAACAAAAGTAATCAATTAAAGAAACAAAGGGGATGGATGTCCTATCTAGGTCTCCACTTGGTTTACCACTTCTTTCGGGTCTCGTCATACCGGACTAAGGGTGGGGATGTGGTCGATTAGGACTCTAATAGGCCTGATATCTCGCAACCTATACTTCCCTTAACTTTACTACCTATCATGTTCGTAAATAGAAGCAAATCAAGATAAACATCAACCACACTAGATATATGAACGGAGAATATTTGTCATTCGTTACCTTGTAGTGGGAGTCGTTTGATCTCCATGAGAGTTATGTATATTAGTGATGTTGTAGTTTTGATGGTTTGGTTTAGGTGTGGATAGTGATAAGACGGAGAAGACGTTCCCCGAGTGTCGTGTTCTCAAGGATGACAAATTGGAACGTAATCAAGTGTGTGACTTTTATGATGTTAAGGGACAAGAGTTACAATATTCACTCAAAGTAAAATAAATCATGGTGAAGAGGTTTGACAAAAGTAAAACAAAAGTAATCAATTTATGAAACAAAGGGGATGGATATCATATCTAGATCTCCACTTGGTCAACCACTTCTCCCGTGCCTCGTCATCCCGGACCAAGGGTGGGGATGTGGTCGATTAGGACTCGTATAGGCCCGATATCTCGCAACCTATACTTCCCCTAACTTTACTACCTATCATGTTCTTAAATAGAAGCAAATCAAGATAAACGTCAACCACACTAGATATATGAACGGAGAATATTTTCCATTTGTTACCTTTTAGTGGGAGTCGTTTGATCTCTGTGAGAGTTATGTATATTAGTGATGTTGTAGTTTTCATGTTTTGGTTTAGGTTGGATAGTGATAAAACGGAGAAGACGTTCCCCGAGTGTCGTGTTCTCAATGATGACAAATTGGAACCGAATCAAGCGTGTGACATTTATGATGTGAAGAGACAAGAGTTAAAAGATTCACTCAAAGCAAAAGAAATCATGGTGAAGAGGTTTGACAAAAGTAAAAAAAAAGTAATCAATTAAAGAAACAAAGGGGATGGATGTCCTATCTAGGTCTCTACTTGGTCTACCACTTCTTTCGGGCCTCGTCATACCGGACTAAGGGTGGGGATGTGGTTGATTAGGACTCATATAAACCTGATATCTCGAAAGCTATACTTCCCCTAACTTTACTACCCATCCTGGTCGTAAATAGAAGCAAATCAAGATAAACATCAACCACACAAGATATATCAACGGAGAAGATTTGCCATTCATTACCTTGTAGTGGAAGTCGTTTGATCTTCGTGACAGTGATGTATATTAGTGATGTTGTAGTTTTGATGTTTTGGTTTTGGTGTGGATAGTGATAAAACGAAGAAGACGTTCCCTGAGTGTCGTGTTCTCAAGGATGACAAATTTGAACCGAATCAAGTGTGTGACATTTATGATGTTAAGAGACAAGAATTACAAGATTCACTCAAAGCAAAAGAAATCATGGTGAAGATGTTTGACAAAAGTAAAACAAAAGTAATCAATTAAAGAAATAAAAGAGATGGATGTCCTATCTAGGTCTCATGTTAGATACTACTATAGTGATATCAACCTAGTCCAAAGTTTAAATAAAGATGGAGTATTGTTCTAAGATAGCTCCCAAAGTAAGGATAGAGATGGATCGAAATACCTTAGACCTCACAAGAAACCCTTAGTCTCGAATCCTCAAAGACTTAGAAGAATCCCATTGTAGCTTCAAGTACCCCGATGATGCAATCTTCAATCAGCTAGAGTCGGATCTAGTTTCCTTCGATTCAAGAACGAGTCCACGAACCTAAATCTAAGGTTGAACAAAGGAAGATTGATTCGAGTCCACGAATCAATTTGCTAGTTGAGTCCACGACTAGCCACTAATTGAGTCCACAATTAGCGATAAGGTTTCTTACACAAGTGTAAAGAAAAACTTAAGAATTTTATTGAATGAAAGCGTCCTTAGAATGATATGATTGTGCCCCATTTATAGGCATAGGGACATCATTATAATCCTAAACACAATGGGAAAAAGAATCCTAAACCTAATCTAGAAAGCAAGTAAATATAGTCCTATTTAGAAAGGGATTTAAGAAACCTTTCTAAATACAAATTAGTGTTTCCTCTTTCATGCCAAACAATTTAAAATAATGATTACAAAAAATAATGGGCTGATTTGGGCCTAATTTAATTCCCAAAATCAGCACTTAAACAATTATAAAAAGCCTTGAGTTCTTTTTCATCTTTTGCAATTGGGCTTGACTTGGGTTTCCACCATCTTTGAACATAACCAATGGAGAGTTGCCTTAATTGTTTGGACTTGGGCCTTGTGATTGGCCCAATCGATACACTTAATGGATCTTCGTTATGTTGGGTCGCATCATGTAAGGTGTTCTAGGCAATGCAACTAGGTTTCTATCAAGGGAGCCCTCGCCACCATCACCGATTGGCGTCACACTTCGGACTCCCGGCTCCTCAATCGGATGGGGCATTTTAACAAACATTTGATCTACCACTTCCCCCGGGCCTCGTCATCCTGGACAAAGGGGTGGGGATGTGGCCGATTAGGACTCGTATAGGCTCGATATCTCGCAACCTATACTTCTTCTAACTTTACTACCTATCCTTGTCGTAAATAGAAGAAAACCAAGATTAACATCAACCACACAAGATATATGAACGGAGAAGATTTGCCATTCATTGCCCTGTAGTGGGAGTCTCCTTGAGAGTTATGTATATTAGTGATGTTGTAGTTTTGACGTTTTTGTTTTAATAAAACGGAGATGAAGTTCCCCGAGTGTCGTGTTCTCAAGGATGTCAAATTGTAACCGAATCAAGTGTGTGACTTTTATGATGTTAAGGGACAAGAGTTACAAGATTCACTCAAAGTAAAATAAATCATGGTGAAGAGGTTTGACAAAAGTAAAACAAAAGTAATCAATTTAAGAAACAAAGGGGATGGATGTCATATCTAGATCTCCACTTGGTCTACCACTTCTCCCGTGCCTCGTCATCCCGGACCAAGGGTGGGGATGTGGTCGATTAGGACTCGTATAGGCCTGATATCTCGCAACCAATACTTCCCCTAACTTTACTACCTATCATGTTCTTAAATAGAAGCAAATCAAGATAAACATCAACCACACTAGATATATGAACGGAAAATATTTTCCATTTGTTACCTTTTAGTGGGAGTCGTTTGATCTCTGTGAGAGTTATGTATATTAGTGATGTTGTAGTTTTCATGTTTTGGTTTAGGTTGGATAGTGATAAAACGGAGAAGACGTTCCCCGAGTGTCGTGTTCTCAAGGATGACAAATTGGAACCGAATCAAGCGTGTGACATTTATGATGTGAAGAGACAAGAGTTAAAAGATTCACTTAAAGCAAAAGAAATCATGGTGAAGAGGTTTGACAAAAGTAAAACAAAAGTAATCAATTAAAGAAACAAAGGGGATGGATGTCCTATCTAGGTCTCTACTTGGTCTACCACTTCTTTCGGGCCTCGTCATACCGGACTAAGGGTGGGGATGTGGTCGATTAGGACTCATATAAACCTGATATCTCGAAAGCTATACTTCCCCTAACTTTACTACCCATCCTGGTCGTAAATAGAAGCAAATCAAGATAAACATGAACCACACAAGATATATCAACGGAGAAGATTTGTCATTCATTACCTTGTAGTGGAAGTCGTTTGATCTTCATGATAGTGATGTATATTAGTGATGTTGTAGTTTTGATGTGTTGGTTTTGGTGTGGATAGTGATAAAACGGAGAAGACGTTCCCTGAGTGTCGTGTTCTCAAGGATGACAAATTTGAACCGAATCAAGTGTGTGACATTTATGATGTTAAGAGACAAGAATTACAAGATTCACTCAAAGCCAAAGAAATCATGGTGAAGAGGTTTCGCAAAAGTAAAACAAAAGTAATCAAATAAAGAAAGAAAGGAGTTGGATGTCCTATCTAGGTCTCATGTTTGATACTACTATAGGGTGTTCTAGGCAATGCAACTAGGTTTCTGTCAAGGGAGCCCACGGCTCCATCACCGATAACTAGGTTTCTGTCAAGGGAGCCCACGGCTCCATCACCGATTGGCAGGTTTCTGTCAAGGGAGCCCACGGCTCCATCACCGATTGGCGTCACACTTCGGACTCCCGGTTCCTCAGTCGTATGAGGCATTTTAACAAACACTTAGTCTACCACTTCTCCCGAGCCTCGTCATCCTGGACAAAGGGTGGCGATGTGGCCGATTAGGACTCGTATAGGCCCGATATCTCGCAACCTATACTTCGCTTAACTTTACTATCTATCCTTGTCGTAAATTGAAGCAAATCAAGATGAACATTAACCACACAAGATATATGAACGGAGAAGATTTGCCATTCATTGCCTTGTAGTGGGACTCTTTTGATCTCCTTGAGAGTTATGTATATTAGTGAGGTTGTAGTTTTGATGTTTTGATTTTAGTGGGAGGTGTGGATAGTGATAAAACGGAGAAGAAGTTCCCCGATTGTCGTGTTCTCAAGGATGGAAAATTGGAATCGAATCAAGCGTGTAACATTTTTGATGTTAAGAGACATTAGTTACAAGATTCACTCTAAGCAAAAGAAGTCATGGTGAAGAGTTTGACAAAAGTAAAACAAAAGTAATCAATTAACGAAAGAAAGGAAATGAATGTCCTATCTAGGTCTCAAGTTTGATACTACTACAGGGTCTTCTAGGCAATGCAACTACATTTCTATCAAGGGAGCACACGACACCATCTCCGAGTGGCATCAAACTTTGGACTCCTTGTTCCTCAGTCAGATGGGGCATTTTAACAAACACTTGGTCAACCACTTCTCCCGGGCCTCGGCATCCCGGACCAAGGGTGTGGATGTGGCCAATTAGGACTCGTATAGTTCCGATATCTCGCAACCTATACATCCACTAACTTTACCTACTATCCTGGTCGTAAATAGAAGCAAATCAAGATAAACATCAACCACACAAGATATATGAACGGAGAAGATTTGCCATTCATTGCCTTGTAGTGGGACTCTTTTGATCTCCTTGAGAGTTATGTATATTAGTGATGTTGTAGTTTTGACGGTTTGGTTTTAATAAAACGGAGAAGAAGTTCTTCGAGTGTCGTGTTCTCAAGGATGGTAAAATAGAACCGAATCAAGCGTGTGACTTTTGTGATGGTAAGAGACAAGAGTTACAACATTCACTCAATGCAAAAGAAATCACGGTGAAGAGGTTTGACAAAACCAAAACAAAAGTAACCAATTAAAGAAAGAAAGGAGATGGATGTCCTATCTAGGACTACACTTGGTCTACCACTTCTCCTGGGCCTCGTCATCCCAGACCAAGGGTTGGGATGTGGCCGATTAGGACTCGTATAGGCCTGATATCTCGAAACCCATACTTCCCCTAACCGTACTACCTATCCTGGTCGTAAATAGAAGCAAATCAAGATCAACATCAACCACACAAGATATATCAACGAAGAAGATTTGCCATTCATTACCTTGTAGTGGAAGTCGTTTGATCCTCGTGAGAGTTTTATATATTAGTAATGTTGTAGTTTTGATGTTTTGGTATAGGTGTGGATAGTGATAAAACGGAGAAGACGTTCCCCGAGTGTCGTGTTCTCAAGGATGACAAATTAGAACCGAATCAAGCGTGTGACATTTATGTTGTTAAAAGACAAGACTTACAAGATTCACACAAAGCAAAAGAAATCATGGTGAAGAGGTTTGGCAAAAGTAAAACAAAAGTAATCAATTGAAGAAAGAAAGGAGTTAGATGTCCTATCTAGGTCTCATGTTTGATACTACTATAGGGTGTTCTAGGTAATGCAACTTGGTTTTTGTCAGGGGAGCCCACGACTCCATCACCGATTGGCGTCACACTTCGGACTCCAGGTTTCTCAGTCGGATGAGGCATTTTAACAAACACTTAGTCTATCACTTCTCCCGGGCCTAGTCATCCCGGACAAAGGGTGGGGATGTGGGCGATTAGGACTCATATAGGCCCGTTATCTCGCAACCTATACTTCCCCTAACTTTACTACCTATCCTTATCGTAAATAGAAGCAAATCAGGATAAACATCAACCACACAAGATATATGAACGGAGAAAATTTGCCATTCATTGCCTTGTAGTGGGAGTCTTTTGATATCCTTGAGAGTTATGTATATTAGTGATGTTGTAGTTTTGACGTTTTGGTATTAATAAAATGGAGACGAAGTTCTTCGAGTGTCGTGTTCTCAAGGATGGTAAAATAGAACCGAATCAGGCGTGTGACTTTTATGATGGTAAGAGACAAAAGTTACAAGATTCACTCACAGCAAAAGAAATCATGGTGAAGAGGTTTGACAAAAGTAAATCAAAAGTAATCAATTAAAGAAAAAAAGGGGATGGATGTTTTATATAGGTCTCCACTTGGTGTACCACTTCTCCCGAGCCTCGTCATCCCGGACAAAGGGTGGGGATGTGGGTGATTGGGACTCGTATAGGCCCGATATCTCGCAACCTATACTTCCCCTAACTTTATTACCTATCCTTGTCGTAAATAGAAGCAAATCAAGATAAACATCAACCACACAAGATATATGAACGGAGAAGATTTTCCATTCATTACCTTGTAGTGGGAGTCTTTTGATCTCCTTGAGAGTTATGTATATTAGTGATGTTGTAGTTTTAACGTTTTTGGTTTTAATAAAACAGAGAAGAAGTTCCCCGAGTGTCGTGTTCTCAACGATGGCAAATTGGAACTGAATTAAGCGTGTGACTTTTATGATGTTAAGAGACAAGAGTTCCAAGATTCACTCAAAGCTAAAGAAATCATGGTGAAGTGGTTAGGCAAAAGTAAAACAAAAGTAATCAATTAAAGAAAGAAAGGAGTTGGATGTCCTATCTAGGTCTCATGTTTGATACTACTATAGGGTGTTCTAGGCAATTGTAACACCCCAATTTTTATGTTCTCAAAAGTTACTATTTATAGCACTTTTAAATATGGAAACCTTCAAAAATTAGAAAGCCGAAATAGGCAACACCTTTATTTAGAAACTAGTCACATTCCAACATATGAAAATAAACTGTTTAATGTACTCATGAACCAAAGGGTGTTACCGCCACACCTAAACTAACTATAGCAAGATGTAAGGCTAAACCACCACAACTCAAATAAAATGATGAACTCCCAAAATGGTCTAACTCCAAAACCTTATTACATAATATCCACCTAATACGGTCTATTGGCGCGCTCTTCAAGATTCTATTACTTCCTGTTATCATAGAATTCAAAACAACACAAAACACAAAATTAGCAAATTGCTAAGTAAGAAACTACTGCACCCCGTAAAGCAAACACCCAAGAATAAAGATTTACTCAATTAATTTTTTAAAACATTAACAACTAACATTTAATCTTTCGACCATTTCGAAAACCACATATATATTCTTATAATAAAATATAATCCACTTATAAATTAATAAATTAATTAATTAATTAAATACGCTTATGGAAGAACAATTTCCATAAAGGGAACAATCAATATCCCGTAAAGGGAATAATCCATATCCCGCGAAGGGAACAATCCATATCCCACGAAGGGAACAATCCATATCCCACGAAGGGAACAATCCATATCCCACGAAGGGAACACTCCATATCCCACGAAGGGAACAATCCATATCCCACGAAGGGAACAATCCATATCCCACGAAGGGAACAATTCATATCTTCCATAAGACTTTCTTCATAAAATTTTCTTTTAATGTATATATATTTAACCACCAAAACATTTTAACCATTCGGCTCAAAACTCAATTGTCCAAAATCAAATATTTAAATACACTTATTTCCAAATTCGCAAATTAGAAAAATATTCATAATTCATATCTCAATTAAATTTACCAATCAACCATTGTGAAATACACCTTTGACATTTGAAAGTACATAATTAAATATACTAAAAAAAATGCACGCATATATACACTCACTTATAAATAACAAGTCACGAATCTAGTATATATATACATTGCCAGTATCATCTATGAACAATAGAAATCTAAAAAAAATAAGACTATATATATTCCTACGGCAATTTGCTTATATATGCATATATATATATATATATATATATATATATATATATATATATATATATATATATATATATATATATATATATATATATATATATATATATATATATATATATATATATATATATATATATATATATATATATATATATATATATATATGGCACATACTAAATAGATAATATCTACATTTAATATTATTTTTTTAAGATAAATATCATTTGGTCATGCATACAGCATACTACTAGTATACATAAAGATAGTTTTGAAAATCAATACATATAATTTAACTATACGTATAGATATATAACCAATACATAAAATTTAACTATACGTATAGATATACAAATAATATACACAATGAATCATATACATCACGTCATTCACCAATAAAATACATTACTATCACAACTTTCAAAGAGAATCCATCTAAATCATATTTTTTTCACAATTTCAAATACGAGGTAAAAATCATCTTTAGTGGACATAAAAACTTACCGTAAATGCTTATTTCTTCGAAATTCCTCTAAACCTTCAGTTGCTCACGCGCTCCCCTTCTATCACCCATCACCATCATCNATATATATATATATATATATATATATATATATATATATATATATAAAAGACAATTAGATAGGTTCAAATTCATATTTAAATAGGTAGGTACATGTATATATAATTTCGTACGTCTATATATTATATATAATTCTATTAAAAAAAATTATAATATATATATATATATATATATATATATATATATATACGGCACATACTAAATAGATAATATCTACATTTAAAATTATTTTTTTTAAAGATAAATATCATTTGGTCATGCATACAGCATACTACTAGTATACATAAAGATAGTTTTGAAAATCAATACATATAATTTAACTATACGTATAGATATATAACCAATACATAAAATTTAACTATACGTATAGATATACAAATAATATACACAATGAATCATATACATCACGTCATTCACCAATAAAATACATTACTATCACAACTTTCAAAGAGAATCCATCTAAATCATATTTTTTTCACAATTTCAAATACGAGGTAAAAATCATCTTTAGTGGACATAAAAACTTACCGTAAATGCTTATTTCTTCGAAATTCCTCTAAACCTTCAGTTGCTCACGCGCTCCCCTTCTATCACCCATCACCATCATCCAACCAAATAAAAATACAAGAGAAACAACATACACATAAACATACATTCTCAACCAAAATCCTACAACTAAACTACCCAAAATGAAAACAATTAAATTAGATAACAATTTTGAGGAATGTTTGAATAAGGAGGATGGAAGTTTTATATATATATTTTTTTTACTGAACGGCAATGTGTATCAAGAAGAAAGAAGATTTTTTTTTTTTTAAAGATGATGGTCTCGGCTAAGGGAAGAAGAAGGAAAAGGCAAAATTATTTCATCCTCATAAATACATGACTTATATAAAA
>NC_044923.1:9641863-9648001 GCF_003576645.1 Ipomoea triloba | reverse complement strand
CCGTCTCACGAATAAGGATTCGTGAGATGATCTCACACAAGTGTGACCCTATGTATTATTATGTATTTATGTATAAGGAGACACTAAAACGTGTTTGTTGAAATTTGACAGGTGCATAATGGCGGCGCCCTATGCTTATCCTTCCAACTCCGCGTTTGGAAACTGAAATGTGCTTAGCGGCTAATGATACATCATTATCTAAAATGGGGTTTGACTATTTCTTTAAGAAACGAACATTATCGCTTAATTACTTTTTGGTACTGTAATTGCACGTTTTAGTAGTGGGATGTACTGTTTTTGAAGTTCGGGAAAGTATTTATTGGCAACTACTACTAGTACCAGTATTCATACACTATTACTAGTACAAGTCCACCAATTTCCTTCACTTTCCTTGACTTTTCCTCCTTTGGTAGTTTGGTCTCATCTCTTTATTTGTATTATTATAGCTAGGGTCTATTTCAAATTTCGCACCATTATATTTGTTTATCTTAATTTTAAATTGTAGTTTGTACTTTTATGAGCATTAGGACTTTTGTATTTTAGTTATACTGGATCTCTGTATTTCAGTCTATCAGTAATTTTGTATTGTATTGTATTTATTCTGTTGTATTGTGTGACTCTGTGATCAATCCAGAATATTCAGTTCTCATCTGGTATTAGCTAGTCATGATTTATGTTCCTGTTAGGATTTTCGTCATGGCTCATCTTTCTTTTGTGAATGACAGGTCTGTTGGTTCCTCAGAACGGACCGTCTCAGATGTTGGTGTTTCATCCTGCTATGAATTCCCTTTCCATTGCTCACCATTTTGTTAGTATCAAGCTGACCACCAATAATTTTTTTTTTATTATGGAGAACTCAATTAATAACCTTTTTGCATGGACAAAATCTAATGGGTTTCACCGATGGTAGCCACCCATGTCTGCCTGCCACCATTACCGTTGTCGGTGACTCTCTTGAACAGTCCAATTCATATATGTGTGTGTGTGTATATATATATATAAAAGAAAACTGCCAACGATTTATTAAAGCAAATGTCCAATACAAGAAGGAAAATAAGAAAGCCAACAAGAAGGACTAGGTTGAGAACAAGCACCTCTCGTTAAATCGTGAACCAGCTTCTTCGCTGATCTAGATAGAAATCTAAAAGACATTGTTTCAAAGTGTCATTGAAAATTACGTCAATCGTTGATCACACAACTAGCTAAAGAGTAATCAGGTAGAACGCTATTAATCCTACTACAAACCATTTGACAATTAGTGTGAATTATCACCTTGGTGAAACCCATTTCTTTAGTCCATAAAGTGCCTCCTTTACCGCAATTGCCTCTGCCAAATGAGGATCATCCAGACATCGCACAAGCCCATTTTTTGCTGCAATATATTCGCCAGATCTATTTTTTATTAAAACACCAAAAAAAGCTTGGCCAGTATTTAGGTACGCAGCTGCGTCAACATAAACCAAAACTATTCCTTCAGTAACTGAAGTCGTATTATCGGCAGGAATGGTAGAATCCACAGCACCACTCCCATCATGCAAAGCATCACACCATTCATGAAATAATCGAGTTGACGCGTACCTCGTCCGATCAGCATTCCAAGATTGATTATTACAGATGATATCATTTCTTTCCTTCTAGATTGACCAGCAAATCGCCACCAACCTTAGCTTAGGATGTGTTTGGTTCGCACAGGGGAATCAGAATCGGTATGGGTATCAAATACTTGGTAAGGGTAATGAGTTTTGGTGGAAGTATCTTGCATGTTTGATAGTAGGGTGGAATGAGAATGATTATTAATAGTTGGGGAAGAAATGAAGAAGGGAAATGAAACCCTTATTTAATAAGCGTATGAGTTTTTCAATTAATGGGGTATTCCAAACCCATAGTAGTGTTCTAAAAACCTGCCAACCAAACAATAACAATCACTTTGATACCCATACCTTATATCAAAACCTGTCAACCAAACACACCCTTAGTCTCCTTATTGTCCTGAGTTAGAGCGAAGAGACAAGTAGCAAAATCCACATCCACGCTTGGCAAAAAATCCGCAATAAAATCCTGCCACAAGGACACCACCTGCATGCATCCACTGAAAATATGCTTAACTGTCTCAAGGAACTGTCAACACAAGGGCCATAGAGTATCAACCTCCACATGTCTACCCGCAATGGCAATCAACGTTGGAAGGATCATCTGAGCACACCGCCACACAAAGTTCTTAACATGTTGGTCCCGGTTGAAATGATGTGAGTCTAGAAGGAGGGGGGTTGAATAGACTCACAGGAATTTTTAAAAACTTTTTGCAAGATTAAACCCTTGAGAGGAATGAACTTGATCAAAGATAAACGCAGCGGATAAGAGAGATTCTATCAAATTTTAAGTTCACTTTGCACAAAACTTTATCTTATGAAAATGAGGTTTGAGTGTGATATGCAATGCAGTACGTAAAATAAAATAGAGAGAGAGAGAAAGAGAGAGAGTTTTTATAGTGGTTCGGCTGTTAACGAAGCCTACTCCACTCTTCTTCACAACTTGTGAAGGTTTGTACTATTTTCTCCTTAATAGTACAAAATCTCCTCTACAACGTGCTCTTTTGATCACTAAGCCCGGCAGTCACGTTAGGTTAGGTTTTTCAACTTCTTCAAAGTCTACTCTGCCTCTTTCTACTTCTCCAAGTAGAGATGGGTTGAAATGGTTGAAAGTGTTTCTCCAACTTGAGAGTCTTGTGATTGATCTTCTTGATTCAACACTTGAGCTTCACAAGATCTCTTTTTAATATGGATCGTGATTTTGAGCTTTTAAATGTTTTTGCAAACTGAAAATATTTTGCTTGCTAATGCCTTTTTCACTTTTTCAACCTTGTCCAAAAGAGAAGGAACAAGGGTATTTATAGGTGTGAATTTTCATATCCGTTGGAGGGAACCTGAAATTCAAACGCCTATTAGCCAGTGTGTAATATCCAATGGGTAATTTTTGGCCTTTTGAGAATGTCAGTACTTTCTAGTCGTTTGTCCACTTTAGTACAAAGACAATTTGTCTTTTGTCTCTCATAAAGAGACAATCATTTAATGGTCCTTGGGATCGTTACCTAGGATCCATTTTGACATTCAGGTTATACCCAACCTCAAGGCAATTGACAAGACAAGTCTCAGAGAATGTCTAGTGCCTTTGGTACTCGTGAGAATGATTGACCTTATCATTCTTTCATCATCTCCTCGAATCAATCAACTTTGTTTGTTTGGTTTCAATGGTTCGACCCTTCCATTCTTCGGCCTAAACTTTCATAGTCTTCAGTCTTTGTGTCTTCGTGTCTTCAAGTCTTCGTGTCTTCAAGTCTTCGGCTTGAATTTTTTCACTCGAAGTCTTGTTTGAAATGATATGAAGGTACTCTTGAAATATAAGGACTCGTCTAACAACTAATACTAGACAAGGATTCATCCTTCTAAACACTAAAAGACAAAGCAATGATTGGGGGGGTCTCCTCGGGTCTTTGGTATCATCAAAATTAATAGTTCGGGGTTCCTAACAATTTGGAGGCAATTTTAGATTCCAAATTGCATTCTAATGGACAGTAGTATTCTAGGCTTGAGAGTTAGCATCAAGAGTTGCCCGATATCCACCTTTAATAGTATAAGTACCGCGAATGTCCCCTCTCAAACTCCAATGATCATTGAATTGTACAGACACTAGGATCTTCTTAATTAAAGCAACATTGCGAGCCACAAACATAGCATTCAACACATTATAATCCCAATCCTCCGTCATTAGGTTGATAAGGGAGCTCACTTTTAAGTTTGCACTCTGATTCAGGATTGGGGAGTGAATATAAGGGTCATCAATATCTGGAAGCCATGGATGATGCCAGACCTTCGTTGACATCCCGTTCCCAATATGTCTGTAGCAACCTTTTCAAAGGGTTTCTTGACCAGCCATAATTGACCGCCAGCAATAGCTAGGATTTGCACCTATATTAGCGTATAGAAATTTCCCATGCGGAAAGTAACAAGCCTTGTAAAGTCTAGCCCTTAAAGAAGATAGATTTGTAAACAACCTCCAGCCTTGTTTAGCCAGACAAGCCACATTAAATCTATGTAAATTTTTGAAACCCATACTACCTTCAGCTTTAGAGCCACATAACCTGTGCCATGACATCCATCAAATTCCACCGCCACTACTGTTACTAGACTCCCACTAGTATTTATTCATGATTCGTTCAAGATGCTCATACAAAATGATCGGTAAGAAATAAAGACTCATAGTATATGTTAGCAAAGCTTGGGCCACACTTTTAATTAAGATCTCCTTACAGACTCTCGAAAGGATCTTCTTCCGCCAACCCCCTAACCTTTGGCGCAATTTAATTAGTTTCAATATAAGAGAAAACCACTCTCTTATTTCTTCCAATAGCCATAGGTAGTCCCAAATAATTATCAATCTACCAGCTTGATTCACATTAAACACATTAGCCACAAAATGTCTCATTAAATCATGTGTATTACGACTATAAACTATGTAAGACTTACCAAAATTCATAGTTTAATTTGTCCCGACATACGCTCATAGTCAATTAAACACTATTTAACAGCTTCTGCTTCATAAGCTGTTGCCTTAAAAAATAACAGGCTATCATCGGCAAAGAATAAATGAGAAATCCCAGAGATCCCTCTGGCTACAACACACGACGAAATCCTTTTATTCCTTACAGCATTCGAAATCAAATAAGATAACCCCTTGACACATAAAACAAACAAGTATGGTGACAAAAATATCACCTTGCCTCAGACCACGGGTAGGATGAATAAAATCAATTAAACCCCATTAACTCCTACCTTATATCGAACTGTGGTAACACAGCTCATTATAAACTCAATCCACCGACCATCAAAACCTAACCAACTCATTACATCTTTAAAAAAACCCATTCCATTTTATCATATGCTTTTGCCATATCCAATTTTAGCGTACTCCAACTGGTGATTCCATCATGCTTACGATTCAAGAAATGGACCGTTTCCGAGGCAATAAGAACATTATCTGTTATTAAACGGCCCGAAACAAACACACTTTACATAACAGAGATAATTCCATCTAGAACAATCTTTAACCGATTAGCTAACATGTTTGAAAGGATTTGCATGACACATTACATAACGCAATAGGCCGTAAGGTCTGCCATTGATATGGGTACTGTCTTTTTTGGAACCAAAGTAATATAGGCATCATTTAATCCTTCTGGGAAAACTCCAGAGTTTGCACATCCAATAACAAATTGAGAAACATCTTGGCCAATTTCATTCCAAAAGTATTGGTAAAAGGTTGGGCTAAAACCATCAGGACCGGAAATCTCGGGCCATTGAAAAAATCGCATCTTTCACCTCTTCCATATCTTCATCTGACACATTCGACATGAAGCTATTGAAAGAAGAAGTTAAAGTCGTTCCCCTGGTGGTGAAAATATCTTAATAATATTCAGTAGCCAGACCAAGTAAAGCCTCACCTTCTACCCATTGTCCACTGGAACTCTTTCTTCTTTGTTTATTTCCTTTAATATTTTTTACTCATTTTTAAATTTGACTTTTTGTGTTTAATAGTATTTGTAGTGTAGTTTCTAAATATATAAATTATGTATACTAATACTAAACTTAATATTATGAATAATTGAATTAAAAATAATTTCAGTCAATTATCGTTAACCAAATCAGACACATAAAATGGGATGGAGGGAGTAAAATGGAAAATATAATTTTTTTTTTGTTACATTAACTTTTTAAGGATTTAAAGTATGCTGATGTTATACAAATTTATTAGGATTTGCTTTAAACAAACATTTTTATGAAAACAAAGAAAAACATTATAACAATGTGTTGGCCTACCTTAAGAGTCAAAAGAACAATTCATTGAATGGAAGCAAACCTCTTCCATATGATTTATGTTAGCCCCAGAACCAAACTAAACTTCAATATTACAAAACTCATTACCTCAACTATTCAATAATCAAACCACAATTCAAGAAGTATGATGTGTAGTATTTCGGTGAGGGTGAATGTGAAGTGGTAAAACGAAGAGTCAAGACTCCCCGAGTGTCGTGTCTCTCAAGGATGGCGAATGGGAATCGAATTGGTGTGTTGGCATCTAAGA
>NC_044923.1:9640117-9640863 GCF_003576645.1 Ipomoea triloba | reverse complement strand
ATACTTTAATAATGGTGGGGGACATGTTCCCCACTTTATATAATATATACATATATATATTATGTGGTGGCAGCGCAGGCTGCCACCTTTTGATTTTATTTTTTTATTTTTTTTTAATAATTATAATATTATAATAATATTATAACAANTTTTTATTTTTTTTAATAATTATAATATTATAATAATATTATAACAATAAGAATTGTAATGACAAGAAGAAAACAAACACTGTCAGTCCATTTTCTTCGCTGTTTGTCCGTTCTAGTCCGTGAGTTCGCGAGGGAGGGAGAGAATCGGAGTTTGTGAGACGGCGCCGGCGATGGGAGGCGTCTGTAGCGGTGAGTAGAGGCGGCGTTTGAAGATGATGGCCACGGTTCGTTCACCGTTCGTTGCAACTCGCCAACGTTCTTTTTTCTTCGCAAAAAGAAGCCGATACCGCTACTGCTGTTGTCCTCGTCGGATTTGCTGCGTCGCCGGAGGTGGTGGCGGTCATGTACTGTGGCGATGGGCGAACGGCGGTTGGGTCGATCAGGGTGACAACCCCCTCCCACTTTCTTTTTACTTCTTTCTTTTCCTTCATTTTCGCCACCTTTTCTTCCATTTTTGTCTTTTTGTTTTGTCTCTTTCCCTCTCTTGTTTTATCTTGTTTTGTTCCATTTGAAGACAAAACCATATGCTCTCCCCCATTTCAAGCCTCCATGCGTGACTTTCCCTTGTAGCATAAATATAATAATAATAATAATAAT
>NC_044923.1:9599703-9630315 GCF_003576645.1 Ipomoea triloba | reverse complement strand
AAAGGAGGAGCCAAGGCCTGTCGTTCGTCTCTGGCGGTCTTCACCATTGCTACTGTCGGACTGGAGGACCAAGCTCGCCAATCTGCTGCTCGTCTTCTCGGTCTCCACTCTAGGAGGTCGGGGTTGCGAACGATGGTGAGTGGTTTCGGTACGAGGTGGTGGTTGCTTCTTCAGCGACTGGATTTTCCTCCCAAAACGCAGCAACTCCGGCGAGCTTACAGCCATCGTACAATCTGTGGTGTCTGTTTTCGAGAAAGAGGGAATCAATCACCTAAGATTGTTGGTTCAAACCGTATCTTTGCCCCTTTAATTTGGTCTCATTTTCGCAGGTGAGAGATGAGTGGCAGCCGACAGCGGTGGTGGAGACTCTGGTTTCTTTTTTTGCAAATTGCAGTTTGTAGAGTTGAGTTTTGGTGAAGCAGATCTTCCTTGGTGTACAACATGATAATGTTAACAGGCGAGAAAACGGAAGAAAAGGTGGTAGTAGCTTGATGGCCTTAGCTCTAAGGTTTAGATGAGAGTGCGAGGGTTCGAAACCTTGCTCAGGTTAGCCATTGGTTGAATCTGGTTTGCTCCTTCTATAATTATTGTTTTAGATTGCTTGTTCTTCTTTTCCTCGCCTACGCACTGGAGCAAAAAATAATCTCTCGACGCGTCGAGAGCCTCCACTGAGAAAATTTGTCTTCCTTCCTTCGACTGTGGTCACCAGCGTTTTGTTCGTAATTCGCTTTTGTTGTTGTCGTTGATGGTGGCTCGCGGTTGGAGAGAGCGATAGCGGGCGGTGCGGCTCGACGCTACGGACGCCGGAGAGTTGACGAGCTAGGTGGATGCGAACCGGACTGGTGGTGGCTATGGTGTCGGCAGAGACCGGTAGCCGGTGGTGGAACGCTGTACGATCAGATGGTGGTGGAGAGCTGAAATTTCCGGTGAGCCGAGACGGCGACAGTAAGTTGTGACGGTGACAAGGATGGTGAATACCATCCGATTGATTAGAGGAACACGGCATTTCGTCGCGTTCCCCACAGACGGCGCCAATGATGGTGTAAATGTAAACGGGGGTACGGATTTACACCACGTGTGTTGTTTGATTGTGTATGTTGTAGTGTATGGATTGGTGTATGGATGAATGCAGGGAGAAGGGGAAAGGAAGCCATGGCTTCCTTCTTGGAGAAGAAGAGAGAAGAAGATGGAAGGGAGAAGGAAGGAGCTCAGTGAGTCCTTCAGATTGAGGATCCAGGATGCCATTACAAGGGAGGGTCGGTCCTTTATATAGGAATAGGACCTGACCCTTCATGAATATAATATTACATTTGACTCTTAACAATTTCTAAGGGACACCCGACTTTTTAGGGGTACAATATTACACGGACTATACACATTATATTTCTACAGTAGTCCCTGAGGGTATTTACCCATCAATAGTATTCAAAAAAATATTACTCCCTCTGTCCCATTTTACCTGTCCTATTTACTATTCATTGGTCAAACCAACTCTTCCTTCTTTGCTTATTTTCTTTAATAATTTTTTATTATTTTTAAATTTAATTTTTTGTGTTTAATAGTACTTTTAATGTAGTTTCTAAATATATAAATTTTATATATTAATGCTAAACTTAATAATATGAAAAATTGGATTAAAAATTACTTCAGTCAAGCCTCGTTAAACGAACCAGACAACCATTTTGGGACGGAGGTAGTACTATATTATGTTAATGTATATAATTAAATTCCTCTCATGCTAATATTCTAAAGAAAAAATAAAAATTCCAACAATTAAATTACTATATGATGCATATTATAGTATTAAAAAATATTAGTATATTATGTTAATGTACGTAATTAATTTCTCTCAGGATAATATTCAAAAAAAAATTCAACAATCAAATTACTATATGATGTATATTATAGTATTAAAAAATATTACTATATTATGTTATTGTACGTAATTAAATTCCTCTCATGATAATATTTAAAAAAACAAAATTCCAACAATCAAATTACTATATGATGTATATTGTAGTATTAAAAAAATATTACTATATTATGTTAATGTACGTAGTTAAATTCCTCTCATGATAATATTCAAAAGAAAAATTCCAACAATCAAATTACTATATGATGTATATTATAGTATTCAAACAAAATATTACTATATTATGTTAATGTATGTAATTAAATTCCTCTCATGATAATATTAAAATAAAATAAAATTCCAACAATCAAATTACTATATGATGTATATTATAGTATTAAAAAAAATATTACTATATTATATTAATGTACGCAATTAAATTCCTCTCATGATAATATACCATGCAATTCAATTATATATGGTTCAAAATATTTTAATCTTGCATATTTTTTTTTTATATTCGTAAACAATCAAATTACTATATGATGTATATTATAGTATATTCAAAAAAAATTATTATATTATGTTAATATACGTAATTAAATTCCTCTCATGATAACATTCAAAAAAAATTTCAACAATCAAATTACTATATGATGTATATTATCTATATATACATATATATTAAAACAGAAGTGTTGTTTTCCTCCCATCCTAAATGTTATTTGTAATTATATTTTCTATTATTATATTGCTATATATATATATATATATAGATCTCTATCTTTTTTAAAGTCATTAAATAATAATATGATAATTTAATGAAAATAGAACTTATAAAAAATATATATTCTATTAAAATTTAAAATATTTTAAATCAAAATAGATATGTCAAATTTATTTATTTTAATAAGATAAAATTGAAATCTTCTATTCGATTTAGTATGTTTTTTTTTTACTATAGATATTTTTAATTTCATTTGTTTTATTTTTTGAATTTTAATTAAAATTGTTGAAACTAAAATAATTTAATTTGATTCGAAGATATATATATATATATANATATATATATATATATATATATATATATATATATATATATATATATATATATATATATATATATATATATATATATATATAGAATTATTGTTGCATGTCAAAAGTTCTCCAAAAAATAATTTGTTGCATGTCAATTTGTTTATTCCATCTAACTTTTAAAAGTAACTACAATATTATTACTACTATATATAAATATCTTCCTACATAAATAATGTTGGTTTTTAAAGTTTAAAAATGTGAAAGGTAAAATATATCATTATTATGATTTTAACATTCTACTAATAACAAAAATAAGTATTATTGCATTAATTTAAAAATTTTAGACCACAGATGTAAACAAATTTTATAAAATACCATAAATTATAAAAATTTACAAATCTAAAATAATACTCCGTAGTTATTATTTAAATATTATGAGCTCAAAACAAATTAATTTACATTAATAACATAACTGAAGAAAAACGAACATAAAAATGAACTAATTGAACTAACTTACATTTGCGAAGCTTGAAAAAAAATAATGTTATAGGGTAAATGTCGCACATTTAAATATAATGTTATTAAATTAATTGAAATCACATATTTAAGAAGGGAAAAGGTACAAATATGCCATCGAACTTTTTTTGGGATAGCAATTAAGCCATCGAACTCGAATAAGCTCCAAATTCATCCATGGACATGTAAAAAAAAAAGAGCAATTAGCCTTTTTAACAGGTTACCAACAGGTTTTTGCTAATTGGGATGCCACGTGAATTTTTTATTTTATATTATTATTATTATTATTATTATTATTATTATTATTATTATTATGTTTTTTTTCTTGGGTCAAATGCTTAATAGGAAAATGATAATAATAAAAATATAAAATAAAAAATTCACGTGGCATCCCAATCAGCAAAAACATGTTGGTAACATGTTAAGAAGGCTAATTGCTCCTTTTTTACAGGTTCATTGATGAATTTGGAGCTTATTCGAGTTCGATGGCTTAATTGCTATCTCCCAAATAGTTCGATGGCCTATTTGTACCTTTTCCCATTTATGAATGATGCATCTTCTCGAGATCTATCAATTTAAAAATGAATAATAATAAGAGATAATAGAACTAAAAAAAATAAACTTTCAATAAATTAGTTAAAAACATATCATAGATATACAAATATTGAACCACAAAATCTATTATGGACCTATTATTTAAATGATGATCTAGAGAGATTTTGATTGTGCTACATTGATGGGTTGGAAAATATTTAGAAACAAAACTAAATGGTTTCTAAATATCTATTACTACCTCCGTCCCAAAATGGTTGTCTGGTTCGTTTAACGAGGCTTGACTGAAGTAATTTTTAATCCAATTTTTCATATTATTAAGTTTAGCATTAATATATAAAATTTATATATTTAGAAACTACATTAAAAGTACTATTAAACACAAAAAAATTAAATTTAAAAATAATAAAAAAGTACTAAAGATAATAAGCAAAGAAGGAAGAGTTGGTTTGACCAATGAATAGTAAATATGACAGGTAAAATGGGACAGAGGAAGTACTATTTATGATAACAAACAAAAATGCGAAAGGTAAAATATATCGTTATTATGATTTTAACATTCTACTAATAACAAATTTAAGTATTATTGCATTAATTTAAAAATTTTGTACTACAAATGCTGTAAATAAATTTTATAAAATATCATAAATTATAAAAATTTACAAATATAAAATAATACTCCGTAGTTATTATTTAAATATTATGAGCCCAAAACAAACTAATCTACGTTAATAACATAACTGAAGAAAAACTAACATAAAAATGAACTAATTGAACTAACTTATATTTGCGGAGTTTGAAAAAAATAATGTTATTGGGTAAATGTCGCACATTTAAATATAATGTTATTTAACTAATTGAAATTCACATATTTAAGAATGATGCATCATCTCGATATCTATCAATTTAAAAATGAACAATAATATGAGATAATAGAACTAAAACAAATAAACTTTCAATAAATTAGTTAAAAACATATCATAGATCTACAAATATTGAAACACAAAATCTATTATGGACCTATTATTTAAATGATGATCCAGGGAGGTTTTGATTGTGCTACATTTATGGGTTGGAAAATATTTAGAAACAAAACTAAATGGTTTCTAGACATCTATTACTATTTATGATAACAAATAAAAGTTTAAGGCAAAAACTTGTGTGTGACCGTCTCATGATTTCAATCCGTGAGACGGGTTATATCTTTAACAACGAGGTCAAAGATCCCACCCATTAATCATCAAACATCTGATCCATTAATCAAAGGTCCGACCCGTCTTATGGATTGAGACTTGTAAGACGGTCTCACACAAGTGTTACTCAAAGTTTAAATTATTACTAAAGTAGATTCCGAAGCAAAACTCAGATATCAATGTAAAATTTTAAAATAAGAATGTTTTTTCATCCAAGGAAAAAAATTATATAATATTTATCAATATCTATATAATAAAAAAATTATCAATTTTTCTCTTTATCCATTTATGTAGACATATATTATATTTATAGTATTTTGTACAATATGAAAATATATACACATTTTTTTATAGAGTTGTGATTACTGGTGTAATTATACATGTTAATTGCTACAATGATTACTTATTAAAAAATTATTTTAAAATATATCTACACTCATACTCTTAATTAAAAATTCAAAAATATTTAAAAATTTATCTAAATATGTAATATAGTTAGGGACTACATTAATCCATATAAATTTAAAAATTAATTCTTTTAATTTGTAAATGTAATTTTCTTAATTATAATTAAAAAATATAAAATATAATTAAAAATAAAATTATAAAATTAACAAAATGTGTATTCATAAATATTTATATTTTTAAAAATGCATGCATACATATAACTATGCAATATATTAATCATACAAAATTAAAATGCTAATTTTTAATTTCTAAATTTATTTATTTTAATTATAATATATCAATATAAATTATAATTACAGAAATTATATTACAGAATTTGCATATATTCATATTTATAAATATTATTTGTGTATACACTGTATTACACAATCATATAAGAAAATGCGTCTAATTAGATTTTAAAATCAAATATACAAAATTTAAAATTTACATTTTTTAATTTCTAAGTATAATTTTCTTAGTTATTATTCATAGTGTTAGAATTATAATATATATGAAATACGGTTAGGAATACTTCAATTTAATTATGTAAATTTTTCTCTATAAATTTATATAAATATGTACA
Source organism: Ipomoea triloba (assembly GCF_003576645.1). NCBI lineage: Eukaryota > Viridiplantae > Streptophyta > Magnoliopsida > Solanales > Convolvulaceae > Ipomoea > Ipomoea triloba. The sequence goes on along the minus strand of NC_044923.1, from coordinate 9,624,128 downwards.
TGATTAGAGATTATATTAATCGTACAAAATTTTAATTTGTATGCTATGAGAATAGATACTTGACCAAATATATGAAAATTCAACTATATTATTATATTATACATTTTAATATATTATATTTATTTTTTATTTAAATTAATAATAACAAAAAAATTTTCGTGCACCGCACGGGTAAAACACTAGTAATAATTATTGTAGTAACCTACATACTATGTTCTTACCAATCTATACTATATATAAAAATAATTTCCTCCTCCCAAATTTTCCCCCCAAAACTTAGGGGTATTTTGGTGAAATCATTTATTTTATTTATTTATTATTTTATTATTTTATTAATTATACATCCTATAATATTATTATGGTAATATATGATAATGATAATATGATAATATGGTAATATTGTTAATATTAGTGGGTGATGGGTGATTGGTGATATATAATTGATAATTGATAAAAATAGAATGAAAATATTTCAATAATAATATTCTACATCATTAATTAAAAATAGAACAGAAATTAGGTAAAAATACCAGTGGATCTATTATTCTAATTGACTAATTAACTGAAAATAAAAAAAAATCGACTAAAAATGAATCTGATGTTACTAATTGATTGAATATATAAAAGGAAATGAATATTATTCCGAGAAAAACGATATTACTAATTGATTTAAAATATAAAAAGATCGTAATCTATATTCTATACTATATATAAAAGTAAAATCCTCCTATTTCATTCCCCGCCTAAACTTTTGTAGTCAATTAATGAAATATTTTATTGGTCAAATAATTAATAAAGCTTATTTGTTAAGAAAATGTAAAATAGAAATTAACTAATATCTATAAATTGATAATATGTATACATGGGTTGTTAGATTTTTATAATAATCAAAATTAATTCATTCAAATAGGGAGGAGGAAGATAAAACTAAATGCAATATGGGGAAAATGAATATACTTAAAGTATAAAAGTATAATTACACATATATTAGTGTAATTGACTAATAATAATTGCCTAATAATTATTATGATAATTAAGTTAAGCATTGGTCGTTGAATTTATTTTTATAATAATTACAATTAATTTATTTCTCATTTTCTCATATTTATTTTAGTAATAATATAATTATATAAGTCATAATATAATTATATAAGTCATATTACTTATAGATCTTTTTAAGATAATTTTAGACAAACAAGACATATATTATTCAATTAATTGAGTAATATTTTTGTACTAATCTTATAATCAAATAAATGTACACGTTCAATATTAGAATTTTTTATAATTTCATCTTTATTTTTATTATCTCAATATATAATAAAAAGATTTATCCACGTCCTGGTAATTGGACAATTATTTGTTCTAATTCAAAGGAAAACATCAGAAAACATAATCGATCCAATCAATTTCATCAATTGCGCTATATAATATTCGATGTTATAATATATATAATTGTATATTGATCCAAATATTCTTTAAATATTATAACAAATCCATTCCGTGCAACGCACGAGCGAAAATACTAGTTATAATTAATAGATATTATTAACATACATACTATAATATTATTCTACCATAATTACCATATGAATTTGCACGTATAATAATACATATAAATTTACAAGATATAATATTATACTTGAATGAAATAGGTATGTTTTTAACAGTTGCAAATAATGAGAATTATAATTAATAGATATTATTAGCATACATAAGCTTGCAAAAAAAAAAAGAAAAAAAAAAGCATACATAATATAATATTATTCTATCATAATTACCATATGAATTTGCACATATAATAATGCATATGAATTTGCAGGACATAATATTATACTTGAACGAAATAGGTATTTTCTTTTTATTTTTTAGCACTACTAACTCTATTACAATATAGTATCTGTTCATAACTACTTTCTCAACCTACTGAAGCACAAAGAGTCAGACTCAAACTCACCCCTTCCATATGGGAGTGCAACCGGGTGCCACTAGATCACAAGGTCTTGGAGGAATAGGTATGTTCTTAACAATTGCGATTAATAATAAGAATTATTGATGGTTGATTTTATGAGTATATATGGATAATTAATAATCATGAGTTTGGTTTTACTAAAATGTCCCTGAGTTTTGGCGGAAAAATTTGGGGGAGGATTTTATTATTACACAATTGATGGGTATATTATGGATATAACAAACCGACCTGGGAAGGTAAGGTACGAGTCGTAGAGGGATCCCAAACCCGAGGTTGAGCCCCATGCTCGATTCGGGTCAAGTTACTGGGGGCCTCAGCCAGGGGCCAAGTACCGAGGCCTCGGGGAGTCGGGCTCGTGGGTCAGGTCATGGCGCGGACGCGGTCAAAGTGGATCTACAACCGTACCCCCGTCTTAGGGGGCGGTTTGGAGGTTTGGAGGGTATAAATAACCGTGTTATTGTCTCATTAAGACATGTTATATATTCTTTGTCCTAAACTACTTGTGTAATAGCATTACACCATCTTGTAATAGCTTATTGACTACGATCTAATACAATACTTGGTCCCCGTAACCTTGTCATACTCATTTCGCTTATTATTTCCTATTCATTCATATTATCATTCATTTAACGGGTTTGTTAGTCCGAAATCCCGGGTTAATTAAATCCATCAATAATAATAATAATAATAATAATAATAATTATTATTATTATTATTATTATTATTATTATTATTATTATTATTATAATAACAATAACGAAGGAGGGAACCAGAGGTGAAAGTTATGTGCAACAAGCTAGGAAAGGGAGGATGAAGCCGGGAGAGAGACAGTGGTGTTGGTGGCGAACGGTGGCGGTTGTGGTGTCAATGGTGAGGTAGTTTTTTCCCTTTTTTTTCTTTTCTTTTCTTGGCTGGTCGGAAAAATGGTGTTCGCCAGAAAAAATTGTAGGAGTGGTTGTTTTGGGTTTGGAGTAGAGCACTCGTGTTGATAACGTGTTGAAATCTATATCTTTGTATCATGTCCAAAGTCATACAGAGAATAAGGAAGGGAAGAGAAAACTAGAGAATACAGAACTGCTCGGACACATTCTTATTAGATAACCATTTACAATATATACATATACATCCCGTTAGGGGTGTAAACAAATCAAATAATTTTGATTCGATTCGTGATTCGAATTCGAATAGTTATATTCGAATTCGAATATTTCGAATACGAATTCGAATTCGAATAGTTATATTCGAATTCGAATATTTCGAATACGAATTCGAATTCGAATACACATTTTGATTCGAATGTTATTCAAATTCAAATACAAATAAGGATGGATTCGATTCGAATAGTATTCGAATATTCGAATATATATATATATATATATATATATATATATATATATATATATATATATATATATATATATATATATATATAAATTAAACTAGTAAAGGCATAAACTCTAAGCTAAAATAAAAGTGAGAGCAGCCGCTTCAGTGTTTCACCCTTCAGTCTTCCCAGTTCGGCAGCCGCAGTTCCCAACTTTGCTTCTTCCACAAATTGCTTCGCCCTCTTTTTGTCCTCCCCTTTTCACGGTAGACCACCGTCGTGGCAAGGAAGCACGGCAACAAGGAGAGCAACCCAGCAAGGCAGGGCAGCAACTCCTCACGGCCATTGTCGTTCGACGAAGGCAACAATCTTCACGGCCGCGAAAATTTTTGTTATATTTTATCTTAATCTATTGAAAAAATTAGAAAAAAAAATTAAGATAGTCATTTCGAATTCGAATGTTCGAGTCGAATCGAATATATTCGAATAAATTGGTCGAATCGAATACGAATCGGGATTTAGGATTCAAACACTAAACGAATTCGAATTCGAATACTCATCAAAATAATCGAATTCGAATCGAATACTGAAGTATTTACAAAAAAAAATAATAATAATTAGAATACATGATCGTTACAATAATAAAGGATACCATAAATACAGGAAAATGGCCATAATATCATATACCATAAATACAGGATAATGACCATAATATTATATATATTTACAACACTTAAAGATGAGAGCGACTTAATTGTGATGTGACCACATCACAACTTGAGCCCAATCCCTTTGAACTTTTCTTCAACAATTTGATCAAGTCTACTGGCCATTTCATCTGTTAGATGGTTCCTCCAATCTCCAACCTTACCTTTCCTGAAATACACATTATTTGGCCTATGAGAGCTCTTTCCAGTCTTGTTAACCAAGTTGCTCAAGCTTTCAAAGCTGCAAAGCCTCAAGATTCCACCTACAACACCACACTCTTCTTCCTCCTTAGAAAATGGACACCCCAAGAATGCCGCCATTCACCTCAACTGAACATTCGGCTCGTTCTTCATCTCCTCGTACTTCAAGAACAACACCTTCCTAGGATTCTCCAAGCTCTCCTTCCAGTATCCCAACAAATGATCCCAGAAAGGCCCAAAGTGACTTGCTCCCCTACAATATCTATCAAATGCCTCTGGAAACGGTATAACTTCCAGGCCACTAAGCTCAGCCCTCAACTTATTGATGAAGTGCCAAAACGACACCACCGTGTCCTTTTGGTTTCTGCACACACAAATGAGCTTGCATTCCGATTCCCATATCGATTTTGGTCATGTTTGGTAAATAATCAGCCTATCAGTCAATTTTGACTTATTTGACCATTGTTTGGTTAATAAGCTTTTTATAACTCCAAAACACTAAAATTCAAAAGGCTACTCAAAGCCGCATTTTCAATTAGTTTTTTGAGAAAAAAAATTATACCAAACAGCTATCAGCTAACAGCTAATCTATCAAACAACTTTCTACAATCAGCTAATTAATGTTATCAACTAATCATACCTTCTAACCCAATCAGTTAACAACTATTTACCAAACAGGGCCTTTGGTAACAACGCTAGTGGTAAATGCGTAGACAATACCCTAAACCCATTATTCATAGGGAAATCAGGGCTGTATTCTCTTGCATAAGAAATTTCTATGTTGCGAATTAAGTCCTGAGGACTTGTTGTGAGTAAAGGGTGGGTTTCTTGTGATACTGGGAATTGCTTTCGAGTGGTCAAAGCAAATTAAATACGAGAGCTTTCAACCAAGTGGTGCCGCATTTAGGGAGGGTACATAGTATGATATCAGAATGTTGAGCCTGGAAGTGTTGTTGGCATCTAAGAGCACCGTACAAGAACTGAGAATCAAACCAAAACCCTTTGTAGTTATACATATGAGGAGAGAGCCAACCTTCCTCTCTGGGTAGTGAAATGATGGATTCTCTTAGCTCTTTAGGGTAACAACTTTCTTGAGAAAATTGCTGCATAAATGAGTTTGAGGGTTTGGGATCAGATGGCGCAGCCATGGCAATATAATTGAAGCTATGAATGTTATTCTGTGAGGTCTGTGCAACTTTTTTTTTGTTTCTTGGGAATAGATCATATGAGTTAATTGAGTTAGGTTTGAGCAACTTGCAGTAGTTGAAGGTCACGCAGTTGGTCAGCCTGAACTTGTTAGTTGAGGGACCTTTTCATGATGAAAAATACTTTATGCACTTTCAAATTTCTACTTTGTTCTAATTTTTACTCCATTAGAACTGACTCAAATTTTTTCCTTTTGTAATTTAAAATTAATTTTTATAGTGATTTATTTTCTTGTAATTTCAAAAAGTAATTTATAGTTGAAGATTATTCTTAAAATTATTAGCATCACAATTATATATAATTAATTATATTTTTAGCAAATCTTATATTAAAAACTTCACAGAGAATGCTTTATTTCTTATGGCAAATTATTGTGTGGACCATAATAAAATGTACATTTTTAATGTACTAAATGTACATTATTTTTGTACTGAATGTACATTATTTTTATAGTATAAAAATAATATAATGTACATTCAGTACACAAATAATGTACATCCCCTGAATATAACGTACATTATTTTTATACTGAATGTATATTATTTGATAGTATGGTCCACACAGCTGTCCACACAATAATAATTGATTTCTTATGATCTTGGCCACGGGATCGCGAGTGTGACTTTTATACAAATAGTGAAAACTATTCAAATATACACATTATGCATAAAAAAATACACAACAAGGGTATAATTGTACAAATTTTCATTTTACGTCACTAACCATCAAAATTTGAATGTATAGTTAGCCCATGCAGCCAAAGATTTGCTGCAACATTGTTCATTATATATATATATATATATATATATATACATACATATACATATGGGCAAGATCAAATGATAACCATTGCTCTTGTGCAAACATACGAACTGCAAAATCAAGTAGAGTTCGTATCGCGTAAGGATCCTTCTCTAGTTTGCTTGTTGGTAAGTTCTTAAGCTCGGTCTACCGGTCGAAGGTCAGATGATTCCGAGCTTGTATAGGATAGGTGAAAATGCCCAAAAGTCTCATCTTCTTGTCATAAATGTGGTATTTATAGGGAAATAGGGGGAGACACATGCCGGATAGTGGGATCAAGCATTTACCATTATGCCAAAAGCACAGAGTAGTCAGCGTCATGTTTCAATGGTAGGATGTTGGACACTGTCCAACATAATTAACAATCATTATTCCATGGATCATGAATAAAATGTACTATACATTTTTAATATACTAAATTACTAATGGTACCCACATGGATGATGGGAGTGGGTCCGAGCCTTAGTGGAGGCAACTGTTGACTCATTGTGCTTCAATAGGTTGAGAAAGTAGTTATGAACAGATACTACATTGTAATAGAGTCAGTAGTAGACAAAAAAAAATACTAATGGTACATTATTTGTATACTGAAGAAGGTACATTAATTATTAAAAGTATATGATTTGAGTACTAAAAATACATTATTTTATATACTATCAAATAATTAGTATATTAAAAATTTACCTTTTATTCATAGTTCACACAAGAAAATTTGTCCATAACTAATAATAAATTCATTGTGTCGATTTTGAGTAGATGTGACCAATATATATTACATCTTTTCTACTACAAAATCTAAGTTGCCCATGCAGCCAAAGATCTGCTCAATATTTAAAAGTTATGACCTTGCACCTAACATTGTTAATTAATTATTATATATGTCTGTGTAGTAAGCAAATTAAAATTAGAGATAACAGGAGATATGGTACTTGTCTGTGTATGTCTTTTGGTGTAATATAAGATCTTCACAACCCGCTGTCTAGCTAGCACCTTATAATTTAAGTTATAAAATCAAAATTTAATTATATATCCTGACTATACCTAACCCATTTTATCTATAAATAGATACCCCAATGCAAGAAGGAAAAGTATCACAGACCAAATACTCCATGGCTGCGCCATCTGATCCTAAAATCACCTCAAACTCATTTTCGCATGATCAATTCTTCCAAGAAAATTGTTGGCCCGAAGAGCTAAGAGAATCCATGATTTCATCACTACCCAGAGAGGAAGGTTGGATCTCTCCTCATATATATAACTACAGAGGGTTTTGGCTTGCTCCTCATCACTTGCATGGTGTTCTCAGATCCCACCAACACTTCCAGGCTCAACATTCTGATGTTATACTATGTACCCCTCCTAAATGCGGCACCACATGGTTGAAAGCTCTCATATTTGCCTTGATCACTCGAAAACACTACTTCCCAACACAATTAGAAACCTTAACCCACCCTTTACTCACCACAAATCCTCAGGACTTGATTCCCAACATGGAATTTTCTTATGCAGGAGAAAACAGCCACCCTGATTTCCCTTCTCTGAATAATGGGCAAATGAGGCTAATGTCTACGCATTTACCACTAGCTTTGTTGCCAAAATCGGTAGGGGAATCGAAATGCAAGCTCATTTATATGTGCAGAAACCAAAAGGACACGGTGGTGTCGTTTTGGCACTTCATGAATGAGTTGAGGGGCGAGCTTCGAGGCCTGGGAGCAATGCCGTTTCCAGAGGCATTTGACAAATACTGCAGGGGAGCGAGTCACTATGGGCCTTTCTGGGATCATTTGTTGGGATACTGGAAGGAGAGCTCGGAGAATCCTGGGAAGGTGTTGTTCTTGAAGTACGAGGAGATGAAGAACAATGCGGATGTTCAGTTGAGGCGAATGGCGGCGTTCTTGGGGTGTCCATTTTCTGAGGAGGAAGAAGAGTGTGGTGTAGTAGGTGGAATCTTGAGACTTTGCAGCTTTGAAAGCTTGAGCAGCTTGGAAGTTAACAAGACTGGTAAAGGCTTATTGTTGGGTAATTCCAATAATGTGTTATTCAGGAAAGGTAATGTTGGAGATTGGAGGAACCATCTAACAGATGAAATGGCTATCAGACTTGATCAAATTGTTGAAGAAAAGTTCAAAGGGACAGGGCTCAAGTTGTGATAGATGTCATCACATCACAATTAAGTCTGATCTATCTCTCATCTTCAAATATTATTGTGCTTGTTATAAATGTTATTACGTGGATATTATGATAAGATTAACTAGTATTTTCGCTCGTGCGTTGCACGGATTGGATTTGTTGGAATATTTTAAGAATATTTGGATCGATATACAATTATATAAATTATAACATCGAATATTATATAGCGCAATTGATGAAATTGGTTGGATCGATTATGTTTTTTTTTTAATGTTTTTCTTGCTTGAATTAGAACAAATAATTGTCCAATTACCCAATGCGATGCATGGATAAATTTTTTATTATATATTTAGATAAATAAAAATAAAGATGAAATTATAAAATAATACTAATATTGAACGTATAGATTTATTTGATTATGAGATTAGTGCAAAAGTATTACTCAATTAATTGAATAATATATGACTTGTTTGTCACCAATTATCTTAAAAAGATCGATATGTAATATGATTTATGTAATTATATTATTAATTACTAAAATAAATATGGAAAAATGAGAAATAATTTAATTATATTTATTATAAAAATAAATTCAACGATCAATGTTTAGCTTAATTACCATAATGTCAAAACCTTGTGGTCTAATGACATCCGGTTGCACTTCCATATGGAAAGTGAAAGGGGTGGGTTTGAGTCTCAGTGGAGGCAATGTTGACTTTTTGTGCTTCAGTAGATTGAGAAAGTAATTATGAACAGATATTATACTAATATATGTGTAATTATACTTTTATACCTTAAATATATTCATTTTCACCATATCGCATTTAGTTTTTTCTTCCTCCTTATGTGAATGAACTAATTTTAATTATTATAAAAAATCTAACAACCCATTTTTAGTTAATTTTTTTAAAGTTTAAACAATTTAAAGTTTTCAAAAGAAAAGTGTAATTAGTTTTTTAATGTTTTTTAAATAATTTTCAGTCAATTAGTAATATCCTTTCCCTTTTTCAATTTGTCTAATTTATGTTTCCTTTTCTATTAGGATCTTTTTATATTTTTAAACAATTAGTAAAATCAATTTTCTTTTCCATTTTATCTTTACTATTACTATTGTTTGGGCGGGGATTTCACAATGAATGATTTTATTTTTATTGATAGTAGTATAGATAATTAGTTGAATTATTATAATTGATGTAAATAATAATTAATAAATTATTTTTTTCTTATAAAGTTACGCAGATTTTGTTTTCATTATTCTCACAATTATAATGATTTAATTATTATGAGAATTTGGTAAATAAAATTTTGTTACCAATAAAATGTTATTAATTTTTTACCAATTAATTAATAATATTATTTTGTGCAGGAAATTTGAAGGAGAGGGTTTTACTTTTATTTATAGTCTTGATACGTGAATATAGAAACAATATTACCAATTAATGGATATTATTAATTATTTGACCAATAAAATATTTAATTAATTGACTACAAAAATTTGAGCGGAAAAATGAAATAGGAGGATATTACTTTTATATATAGTATAGATTTTTTCGAATGATCCTGTACCAACATATGTTTGGTATATTACATGTCCTTTTCATTGCACTAATTATACCATCAAATAAAGTAATAACACTACATTCTTTTACAAAATTATTGAGTTTATAATATAACTCTATATTTAATTAGTATGTAAATTATATATTAATAATTTGTAATACCTAATACTAAAATTGTTAATAAGTATAGTTATCATTCTATGCTGTTTTTTCTTTTTCAGGAATGGTATTATAAAATCAAACTGTTTGGAAACATTACCTGGGAGTCATGGAGTAGGTACTCTACTGTCTGTTGGTTGACTGCGAAATGTTGATATTCCCGGGACAAATAACAACGAATCAATCGAAGACAAAAACAGCCTCCATTAGTGAATAACATATACCTCCACATCTTCGAGCACAGATTCTAAGGTTGCTCCTCGGTTGTTATTGACTTCATAAAGACGAATTAATCGTACTTTTATTGCCCATGCAGTATTGTAGGTGTTTATCTTATTAAGTGCAACAAAAAGAGGGGCCATTATATAGGTAGATTTATTTTTTCTTTGTATGATGCTAAAGTGCTAAGATATAGTGAAAGATGTGGAATTGGTTGAAGGATTGTATGATTTATATAGTGATATGAGAATTTATTAGATAAGAAATTTATTTAGAAAAGTTTAAAAATAAATGGTAAATGATTAATAATAATTATAATTATTGATTGACAACCAATTTGAATAAAGCCAATTTCATTCAATTTCATTGATTTGTGAAAATTTCATTTGTTTCAGCCAATTAATAATTAATAATATGCCAATTTCATTTCTTGCAGAGAATTTCATTCTTTTGAATTTAAAATATGGAATAAACCTTAAAATATGAAATAAATATTTACAAAAGTATATTCAGATGCATTTGATATATATATATATATATATATATTGGATGCACAATTTTGTAAATATACTATTTACCATCTAAATATAATTTTGTAAATATTTAGATATAATTTATAATAATGGCCACAGGATATTAAAATTATTTAATATCCTAATTTTATTGATTATATTGGATGCATTTTATTGCCTTTTTAAAATCAACTCATTTCTAATTAACAGCTCATTTGTGCGAATAATAATAGGAAATTGTATGTTGCCAATTATATTTAAGGCAACATATTCGTAATTGGAGTGATTTTGCATCGATAAAATGGAATCAGTATTCAGGACTATAATGGCTCCCAATAAAAGGGTGAGTAAAAGAAGGTATTAAGTGTCATTAATGTGGACTAATAACTTATGTTAATAATAATTTGTTATCTTTTCTTCTCCCAAATTATTATAAATTGTTATCTTGTTAGAACAAAAGAATGAATTTGAGGTTACAGCACATGTGGTCCGCTGGTCCAGTTAACACTCAAATTATTGTACCACTTTGAATTAATTTTTAATTTAATTTGGTCAATCAATTATGTGAATCATTGACTATACAACCGTAATCTAATTTCGTCATTTATTTATTTTCCGTTATTTTCAAGGTTATTATTAAGTCATTTATTTACTTTCCGTTATTTTCAAGGTTACTACTATACATGTTTGACTGAGCATCCCATAAAATTAATAAGACGTGTGAATTACAATATATGATTTATCTCAACTAAAAATTTAAATTGATAATTAAACAGCACATTTATAATTTTATATTATATGCTCAAGGAGCTCCACCTATAGATTTAACATCACTTCATTGGTATTGAAATAGTGAGTCGTCCATAAACTCAATAATAAAATTCCACTACCTGTTTGACTGAACCACAATGAGCTAGGGAGTCATAAAATGGCAAAAATTGGTTGCCCATTAAAATTCATTCGATTAAAAATATATATAAAAAGTATTTATTTTCTCCTATATATATCACCCTGCTCTCCTATATTATCTTAATTTATTTATACTTACACATACGAATATTTCAAGAAAAATGATAACTGAACTTTCGTATCCATTGAGTATGAATTTGGTCACTTGTACATATTTTATTGGGTGAAAAAATAAAAATAAAACGTGTGATATACTCTATGTAATTTATGGGGTTAATCCGGAAAAAAAAAATAAAGACACACACATTTTTACATTGGAGGGAATGGACCAATTCAACACGTACAATCCAAAGAAAGAAGAAACAAATTAAGATACACTAATATGGAGAAAGAAACAAATTAAGATACAGTAATATGGAGAAACAGAGTTCATAGAAAAACCAGTTATGATGAAGATAAGGTATGCAATAAGTTTCTATGTTGTTGAAGTATCTGAACTTTGATTTGCACGGGATGATTCAGCACTGTCCGCCATTGCAGAGCCGGCATCCTTTGTCTTGGCCGGAGTCTCTTATTTTCCATCGCCGGCATCATCCTCGCCCCAGCAACTAAAGGTGAACGATTTCCTCATCACGCGCCAACATCCATGGAAATTCTTGAATCTTTCACGGTGGACTCTGTTAGCTCCGTGAATTGCTCTCAGAATTCATCACAGGGAATACGAATTATGATTATAAGCAATAGTTTATATAGAAAATAAGGAAGAGAGAGAGAGAGGTAAAAAAAAGGTAAGAAATTAAGAGGGGTGGAGATGGGGGAGTAGTTTAGGAAATTTGGCTGATTAGTAGGAGAAAAAAAAAAGGAAAAACATAATTACGCTACTGTTATAATTTATTACCATAAAATTAATATATTAATATGTTATAATTTCCTAGGCTACTGTTAGCCAAAATCCTCCAAGATTAGGAAATATTCAATACGGGGAAATGTAAAATAATATTAATTCTATTTATACTATTACATATATTACAAATATATCACCAAATATATGACACCAATTGTTAGGAACATCATGTAATAGGTTTTGATGATACCAACTGTTAAGTAGAAATCCCCAAGTCTCGATACATAGGCAAAACATTGTAAGTTCGACAAGTAAACCAAGAGCGAAAATACAACCGGGTAACTTTGAGCTCAACTCGGAAAATATTTAAGCTCAAGGTAAACTTGTATGAACATCTTAGAAGAATCGTGTTGTAATTTCATAGATAGATCAGTAGAAGGCACGAGACGACACTGGAGGAATAAGGGTCTGCGAGACATCAACTAAGTCTCGAGACACAAGCAGAGTTCGAGAGGTAGTACCTCTCGATACAACCATCCAGTTCGAGACATAAGCAGAGTTCGAGAGGTAGAGCTCTCGATGCTTGGGTTCGAGACATCAAACAATCGAGACATCAACCTTGGTCTCGATAAACTGACACTTCTCCAGTAATGCTGAATGACGGTCAGGAAGCATACTTAAAGTTTGGAGAAGAAGAATATCATGGAGATAGAATATTAAGGAGGTGCCAAAAGTGGACGCCACGTCAGAACTCCATAACAAACGGATAAAAGGTGCACCAATCCAAAGTCGGTCTTATTCCCTAAAACGAGGAACAATGGGAATTTAAAAAGAGTAACTTTTACCAAAAGTAGCAAGTGGAGCATGGACTCAAGAAAGTGGATTATGGAATATCCACTATCAAACAAAAGGTTCAAGTTACAAGACCACCACTCCATGAAGAATGCTGAAAAGATGCAAGTCCCNGATTTAACATCACTTCATTGGTATTGAAATAGTGAGTCGTCCATAAACTCAATAATAAAATTCCACTACCTGTTTGACTGAACCACAATGAGCTAGGGAGTCATAAAATGGCAAAAATTGGTTGCCCATTAAAATTCATTCGATTAAAAATATATATAAAAAGTATTTATTTTCTCCTATATATATCACCCTGCTCTCCTATATTATCTTAATTTATTTATACTTACACATACGAATATTTCAAGAAAAATGATAACTGAACTTTCGTATCCATTGAGTATGAATTTGGTCACTTGTACATATTTTATTGGGTGAAAAAATAAAAATAAAACGTGTGATATACTCTATGTAATTTATGGGGTTAATCCGGAAAAAAAAAATAAAGACACACACATTTTTACATTGGAGGGAATGGACCAATTCAACACGTACAATCCAAAGAAAGAAGAAACAAATTAAGATACACTAATATGGAGAAAGAAACAAATTAAGATACAGTAATATGGAGAAACAGAGTTCATAGAAAAACCAGTTATGATGAAGATAAGGTATGCAATAAGTTTCTATGTTGTTGAAGTATCTGAACTTTGATTTGCACGGGATGATTCAGCACTGTCCGCCATTGCAGAGCCGGCATCCTTTGTCTTGGCCGGAGTCTCTTATTTTCCATCGCCGGCATCATCCTCGCCCCAGCAACTAAAGGTGAACGATTTCCTCATCACGCGCCAACATCCATGGAAATTCTTGAATCTTTCACGGTGGACTCTGTTAGCTCCGTGAATTGCTCTCAGAATTCATCACAGGGAATACGAATTATGATTATAAGCAATAGTTTATATAGAAAATAAGGAAGAGAGAGAGAGAGGTAAAAAAAAGGTAAGAAATTAAGAGGGGTGGAGATGGGGGAGTAGTTTAGGAAATTTGGCTGATTAGTAGGAGAAAAAAAAAAGGAAAAACATAATTACGCTACTGTTATAATTTATTACCATAAAATTAATATATTAATATGTTATAATTTCCTAGGCTACTGTTAGCCAAAATCCTCCAAGATTAGGAAATATTCAATACGGGGAAATGTAAAATAATATTAATTCTATTTATACTATTACATATATTACAAATATATCACCAAATATATGACACCAATTGTTAGGAACATCATGTAATAGGTTTTGATGATACCAACTGTTAAGTAGAAATCCCCAAGTCTCGATACATAGGCAAAACATTGTAAGTTCGACAAGTAAACCAAGAGCGAAAATACAACCGGGTAACTTTGAGCTCAACTCGGAAAATATTTAAGCTCAAGGTAAACTTGTATGAACATCTTAGAAGAATCGTGTTGTAATTTCATAGATAGATCAGTAGAAGGCACGAGACGACACTGGAGGAATAAGGGTCTGCGAGACATCAACTAAGTCTCGAGACACAAGCAGAGTTCGAGAGGTAGTACCTCTCGATACAACCATCCAGTTCGAGACATAAGCAGAGTTCGAGAGGTAGAGCTCTCGATGCTTGGGTTCGAGACATCAAACAATCGAGACATCAACCTTGGTCTCGATAAACTGACACTTCTCCAGTAATGCTGAATGACGGTCAGGAAGCATACTTAAAGTTTGGAGAAGAAGAATATCATGGAGATAGAATATTAAGGAGGTGCCAAAAGTGGACGCCACGTCAGAACTCCATAACAAACGGATAAAAGGTGCACCAATCCAAAGTCGGTCTTATTCCCTAAAACGAGGAACAATGGGAATTTAAAAAGAGTAACTTTTACCAAAAGTAGCAAGTGGAGCATGGACTCAAGAAAGTGGATTATGGAATATCCACTATCAAACAAAAGGTTCAAGTTACAAGACCACCACTCCATGAAAAATGCTGAAAAGATGCAAGTCCCATACACAGCATGGGAGACAAATTTCAAACGGAATAATTTTCCCTCCAACGGAATTATTCCTCTACTCTCATATATAAGGACGTAAAGACACAGAAGAAAAAAAGGGGAAAAGAGAGAAAAAGGAGTTAAAAAGAAAAGAGGTTCGAAATTCTTAAGAAGTGTCTGTCTAAAACGTTCAAGTGCAAGTGCTCAACTTGGAATATCATCCTGATATTCAAAACAGCGAGAAAACACATCTTAGTGTTTCAAGAGAGTTACAAAGCTTAAACTGTTATACATCTAGAAGGTGACCGAAGCTGCTCTACACCGAAGTTGATTCAACGATAGCTTGTGGTCAGATTGGAGTCTGTTACATTCAACTGTGACAACCAAAAACACCTTGCTTTGGATTAAGCAAGAGAGGTGGAGTAACCTGGCAGCTGTCCGAGTGAAAGAAACCTGAGGCTTGACGCGGGCTTGGTGATCAAAGGTCAAGTGCTCGAGAGGTGGAGTAACTGGAAGCGGGGAGAAAGACCTTGGAGAGGTAGAGTAACCTGGGAGCTGTCTTGTGAAGATCCTGAGGCTTGACGCGGGCTTGGTGATCAAAGGTCAAGTGCTCGAGAGGTGGAGTAACTGGAAGCGGGGCGAAAAACCTGAGGCTTGAGGCGGGCTTGGTGATCAAAGCTCAAGCGCTCGTTATTGTACTAGAAAGGGAAGTTTTTAGTGCAATCCTTCCAGGGAGTTTCTGGAAGAAGAGTGGACGTAGGCGGGTTGGCCGAACCACTTAAAAATCTCTCTCGCATTTACTTTCTGTATTTATCTCTCGCTAACCTCTCGATTGCACTGCACATAAACACACCTCTCGAACTAACTCAAACTCGTGCTAACTAAAAGGGGATAACATTTCCGCTGCGCATAAAACTTTGTCTTCTCCTCGTGAGGTATCGAACCTAAACATCCTAAGTTCAATACACACGAGAGGTTGAAAAGATTTGCAAAATCTTATACAAGTCTATTCACCCCCCCTCTAGACTTGTACCCCATCCCCTTTGGACCAACACCAATTATATCACACCAATTATATCATCAATTATTCAATCACCAATATTACCATATTATATTACCTATTTAACATTTTAATTTAACATCTAACCATAATAGTATTATAGGTGAATATATATATATATATATATGGATAATTAATAAATTAATAATTAATAAATTAATTAATAAATAAATAAAATAACTGATTTTACCAAAATGCCACTAACTTTGGGCGGGAAAGTTTGGAAGGAGGATAATGTTTTTATATATAGTATAGATTATATAACAATTGTAACGGCTATTGTATTTAAGTCACCATTATCCCTTTTCGTTATAGTTTGTTATTATATATACCCTTTGTAATATGTACAAGCTGTTTGTGAATAAAACTCTTACTTTCCCTATCTCTCTACTCTATACTGTTATATATTGTATATGCTTATTATTCGGATACTATACTCAATTCACCGGCTAAGAGCTAACAGGCTTTCAACACGTTATCAGCACACTCCCATAGTGAATGGTATTTTTCGAATTGCCTATTTTTTATGATTCACCATAAATTGCAGAATATGTATACCATAAATTGTATTGCCTATTTTTTATGATTCACCATAAATTGCAGAATATGTATACCATAAATTGTATTGCCTATTTTATGATTCACCATAAAATTGGAGAATATGTATACCATAAATTTTCCTATTGCATGCATAATCTCTATATATGATTTCAATATATATTCTGATGCCTTCAATATATGTTTTTTGGATTTTCCACAAATAAATCCTGAAATTTATACTGCCTATATGCCATTTTTCATGGAAATTTCTGGAAAAATATTCACGTGGAATTTTCCTCAAATTTCTGGAAAAATATTCACGTGGAATTTTCCTCCATTTACATCTTTACTGCAAAAATAAAAGAATTTTTTTTTGCCTCCATTAAAGCTCAAACCCACTCCCTTCCAAGTGGGAGTGTAAACTAGGTGCCACTAAACCACAAGGTCTTTGGCATTTTTGAATTTGAATGGCTGCTAAATGCCTGCTAGGTTTTTTTTCAAAAAGCATAAACAAAATGGCTCTCTCAAATTTTTTTCTCAATGGGTTTTGGGCCAGTCCCAATCATGCAGCACCAAGTTCTTTTCTTTGGACTCAAATACTTTATATATTAAACTCTACAGCCACAAGAAGCCATGCATGCATTAGAGTATGAGTAGACTAGTTCAGCTTATTATTTCTGTTAAATAAGTTAGTTCAGTTTATTTAGCTGGTAAATAGTATTTTCTTGTTGCCAAGTTCCTATTTAAAGTTAGCTTTGTATTTAGTTCTGAATGTGAGAAATAATACACCATTGAGCTTGGTTTCTTCTTTCACCACAAAATTCAATATGGTATCAAAGCTTTTTGGCTAAAGTGTCATTCCGCACCCTGAACCATTCACGATTATTCACCCCGCATCATCATCTTCAATAAGAGATTATTCGAGCCATAAACTATTTTTTTTTTTGCGCCTAGCATTTTTTGTAAGTTTTCTACAGGTAACCGGTAATATGATGCTGACATGTAATTTTTTATTATTTTATTTTATTTTTTCGTATTTTGCAAAACTTTGCAGATTTCTTCCTTGATCCAGGAATTCAGTTTTGGATCAATCACATTATCTATGCCTTTCTGGTCCAGTGTGGTGCATACCCACTTCACTAAATCCTTTTCCCCGAGCTCGGGATCTACTGGGCTCTTTCCTTTCCACGTCTCGCGCCTCACCCTCCCCTCGGAAGTCCGGTCTTAGATTCCCAAAGGAAAACCAACTTTTAGGTGAACCATGTCGACTGTAAGACTTTCATCTACCTGCATGTTCAGAAGTGCCCCTCTTACCCAACCAAAGAGTGCATTTGTGAAGAGCTCATCATCCATTACTTCTGTAAAGAGGGTCTCTAAATCATTTGGCCTGAAAGCTGACCGTTACAGAGTGACTGCATCAGCTGAGAACGCGGGAGTTGAATTGCCATACTCTTGCAGAGTCGGGGCATGCTCTACCTGCGTGGGGAAGATCAAAACGGGCGCTGTTGATCAATCTGATGGGTCTTTTCTCGATGACAACCAAATGGGAGAGGGATATGTCTTGACTTGTGTTTCTTACCCAACTTCAGATTGTTGTTTCAGTTAGGATGTGTTTTGGAAAGCAGGGAAAATAGTTTCTGGAAAATGATTTCTGGAAAATGAGTCATTTTCCAGAAAATATTTTCATTTCTTGTGTTTGGCTGCAGAACAGAAAACTGTGTTGGTGTGTTTAGCTCATTTTCCAGAAAATGGGTAGGAAAATGAACAGAATTATATAATTAAATATTTTAATTAATTTGTTTAAATGTAACAACATTTATAACAAATATACAATCCAAAAAATAAAATAATCACAAAAAATCACAACAAAATAATATCTATCTCATAAAATAAAAAAAAGTGGCCGACTGGTTTCAGATGTCAAATAAAAAAATAAAACTCATAATATCTATCTCATAATAAAAAAATAAAAACAAAAAGAAAAAGTTGAAGATGTCAAGAAGATGGGATGAAGATGAAGAAGTTAAAGCATTTAGGAGGCCTATGGAGATGGAAGAAGCAAAGGAGAAGGAAGAAGCAAACTTTGGAAAATGACTTCCCCAAAAAAAGGGGAAGTCATTTTCCATAAAATTGGGCTTATTTTCCATTGACCAAGAAGTTCATTTTCATTGACTCTATTTTCTCCCTTCTTCCCAAACACCAAAAACCCGGAAAATGATTTCTAGAAATCATTTTCCGGGTTTCCAAACACACCCTTAATGTAATGCTATCCTTTGCAAGTTCCTACTTTCCATTCAAAAAAAAAAAAAAAAAAAAACCTACCCCGGTTGTATATATCTCTTCTCGTTCACCCTAAGCGTGTATGCATATTCTACAAATGCAGATCAAATTCGCTTTAAATTGATATGATCAATACTGGCAAGTTCAGAAACAAGAATGTACCAATGTTTATATGGACTACTACATGTAAAATGGAATGATGCAAGTCCAATTGTAAATTGAAAAGATTTACAGCAATATATGTATATATACCTGGTGCAATGTAACCACAAGAAGCCTGCAATGCCAGACATGGGTTTGGTGCCACCACCTCAGCCACACCAAAATCAGCAACTCGAGCTCAGATCAGATTTCAACAGGCATTCACCCTTTTAGCTCAGCTCTGATCTGCCTCTCGTCCCTCTCAACTAACTGCCGACAACATCAACAACAATGAAACTCCGGCAGCTAGACAGTGAATCAGGGGGCGGCGGCGGAGCTTGGTGGTGAGGCAACTGCTCCGGCGTGGGCGAACCGTGCTTCCGGCGAGCTCCTCCTCCAGCGGCTTGGACTTGGCAGCGACGGTTGTAGCTTGTTCTCCTGTCTCTCATTTCCTCGACCGCGAAATAGAGCTGTGGGACGGCGGTGGCATGAAGCGTGGCGGTGAAACAGAAATCTGGTCTTCTTCTCGGCTTGGCGTGGCAGCTCGGTACGTGGTGAAGGTGGAAGATGATTAAGGTTAATTAAGGCTTAATTAATTGTAATTAGTGGTTAATAAGCCACATCATTAATATTTAAAAAAAAAAAAGCCACATCATTAACAAATAAGCCCACATCAGCTCCCAAACCGGTGACATGTCAACATTTTACCGGAAAACCTACAAAAAATGCTAGGTGCAAAAAAAAAAAAATAGTTTATGGTTCGAATAATCACTTATTGAAAACAATGGTGCGGGGTGAATAATCGTGAATGGTTCATGGTGCGGGATGACACTTTAGCCAAGCTTTTTTAAGTTGCTTCCGTTGTTATTTATTTTCATTCCCTATGACTAGTAATTGTAGATGATTTTACTCATGGTACGTGGGTATTTTTTATGCACACTAAACAAGAAGCACGCCCATTGCTTAAAACTTTTTGTTGTTTTGTTTCTACACAGTTTGAGAGTAATATTAAGTGTATCTGAACAGATAACGGCCAGGAATTTAATATGAGACGTTTTTATGAAAGTCAGGGCATTGAGCATCAAACTTCTTGCCGAGAGACGCCACAACAGAATAGTATTGTTGAACGCAAGCATCAACATATTTGGCTGTAGCTCGTGCATTACGTTTTCAAGCTCATTTGCCTGAGTGTTTTTGGGCAGATTGTATTGGACATGCAGTTCATCTCATAAATCGGTTGCCATCACCAGTTATTGGGTAGAAAACGCCTTATGAATTGCTTATGAACAAAGCTCCAGTATATAATTTTTTGAAGGTCTTTGGGTGTCTTGCTTATGCCTCTACATTATCTACTGGATGGAAAAAGATTTCACCTCGAGCACGAGAGTGTATATTTATTGGGTTTCAAAGAGGTACCAAAGGTTTTAAATTGTATGATTTGCATTCTAAGGAAGTATTTTTATCAAGAGATGTTGTGTTTCATGCGTCTATTTTTCCTTTTACAAAAAGTGATGGTATTTCATATCGATCTAGTGTCCCTCTCCCGGCAGGCTCAGGGTTTGTAGATGATCGTTTATGCAAGTCTTTCTCACAACTTGTAAGTGGGGATGAGGCACAAGTGGCTTCTGGTGGTGCAGATCATGGATTGTCTAGTGGTCACATGGATTATGGATTTAATGAGGACTGTGATTCTACTGGTGAGGTTAGCCCAGTTCTAGTGGAACAAAGTTCTGTCGATAGGACTATATTATTGCAACCATCTCCTTCGGCACAACATGGTATTTCAGACAGTGAAAGTCAACAAGAAGTTAGTGAAAATGCACAATCTACCCTCCATCATTCTGTAAGCCAAGCTCCTCAATGTCAACAAGGAGTTGGTGATAATTCACAACCTGCCTTGCGACGCTCTAATCGAAATCGAGTACCTCCGAACTACCTCAAAGATTACCATTGTGCACTTTTGAAAAGTGGTCCTTCTAGTTCTTGTGTTCAGATGGATGGTACACGTCATTCTCTTTCTAAGGTTATTCATTATGATCGAATTTCAAAATCACATAAAAAGTTTGTATTGATGACATCTTCTATTGATGAGCCAAGGTGTTATAATGAGGCCATTAAGTTCGATCATTGGCGAGAGGCTATGAAAATCGAATTAGAAGCACTTGAAGCTAATAATACGTGGATTTTAACCGACTTACCACCTGGTAAAAAGCCTATTGGGTGTAAGTGGGTTTATAGAACTAAGTTTCATGCAGATGGTTCTATTGAGAGGTACAAAGCACAGTTGGTGGCTAAGGGATATACTCAAACCTTTGGTTTGGATTATTTAAATACTTTCAGTCCAGTAGCAAAAGTTACTACCATACAAGTATTATTGGCTACCGCAACTATGAAGGGTTGGCATTTGCATCAACTAGATGTAAATAACGCCTTCTTGCATGGTGACTTAAATGAAGAAGTTTTCATGTCCTTGCCACCAGGTGTGGGCTCCAGCAAACCAGGACAAGTATGCAAATTGGTTAAATCCTTATATGGGCTGAAGCAGGCTAGTAGGTAGTGGAATACAAAGTTGACTACTAAATTAATTAGTCAAGGCTTTGTGCAGGCTATGTCTGATCATTCTTTGTTTACCAGAGGAAAGGGTGATTCATTTATTGCTCTTTTAGTTTATATTGATGATATCGTGGTAGCAAGCGGTGATCTTGAACAAATTAAATCTATAAAATCACATCTTAATGACTGCTTTCGCATTAAGGATTTGGGCCCTTTAAAATATTTCTTGGGTTCAGAGGTTGCTCGGAATAAAGATGGAATTAATTTGTGCCAACGAAAGTATGCTTTAGAATTGTTGGCAGAGACAAATTTTTTGGAGTGTAAACCAGTAGGAAGTCGTATGGTTATCTCTTTAAAGCAACTACATGCTGACAGTCCTACGCTCAATGACGTACTATTTATAGGAGGATGGTTGGTAAGTTATTATATTTAACTGTCACTCGTTCGGATTTAATTTTTGCTACACAACAATTGTTGCAGTTTGTTGATGCTCCTACAGAGCTACATCTTAAAGCAGTGCATAGAGTCTTAAGATACATAAAGAATTCCCCTGGACAAGGTGTTTTGTTTTCAGCATATTCAAATTTTCAAGTGAAAGGATTTTCAGATTCTGATTGGGCAGCTTGTCCAAAGACGAGACGGTCTATTAGTGGATATTGTGTTTTCCTTGGTGATTCATTGGTTTCTTGGAAATCGAAGAAGCAGGAAATAGTTTCTCGTTCTTCTTCCGAGGCAGAGTATAGAGCTTTGGCAACTACAAGTTGTGAGATCCAATGGTTGTTATTCTTACTTGTTGATCTAGGAATTATGATGTCTTCTCCGGCATTGTTATTTTCTAATAGTCAATCTGCGCTAACCATTGCCGCGAATCCAGTGTTTCATGAGCGGACAAAGCACATAGAAATTGATTGTCATTTTGTGCGAGAACGTATTAAAAAGGGAATTTTGAAGATTATGTATGTTTCTGGTGCCAATCAATTAGCATATTTCTTTACGAAGCCACATGCTCCTACTTTATTTCAACGGTTCAAGTCCAAGCTAGGCATACACTCTGTATATGATCTAGCTTGCGAGGGGGTATTAAAATCTACAGCCACAAGAAGCCATCCATGCATTAGAGTAGGAGCAGACTAGTTCAACTTATTATTTTTGTTAAATAAGTTAGTTCAGTTTATTTAGCTGGTAAATAGTATTTTCTTGTTGCCAAGTTCCTATTTAAGGTTAGCTTTGTATTTAGTTTTGAATGTGAGAAATAATACACCATTGAGCTTGGTTTCTTCTGTCACCACAAAATTCAATATTATATAAAGCAAAGGGAGCTTACATTATGATCATTGTTTCATAAGACATTTGACTTTTTTTTTTTTAACAACAATGATCAACCTTTACGAGGAAATCCAAATTACATTTTTATTTGAAAACAAAATAATACTCCACGTTGTATTGCGACTTCACTCGTCCAACCATCCACCGCATCCTTTCACCATAGCAAAGTTATCCTCAACTTTCTTATTAGAATGACGATTCACTGCATAATGATTGTTCACATAATATTCTTGATGTTTAAGCTCCCGCTTGCTTTTCTCTTGATTCTGGTTGGACAATGGTGAGTAGTCACTTGAAACACCACTGTTTATGGACAATGGCGAGTAGTCACATGAAACATCGCCGTTTATGGACAACGGTGAGTAATCAACCAACAATTCTATAGGATGTTTGTCTTGTTTGCAAGGAAACGATACCGTCTCCTGTGAGCCAGTTTTTCACCCTTCGCCTCTTGCCTCCTACACAACTTGAACAATTGCTGGTTCAGGCAACTGGCCTTTTGAAATTTTATCTCCGACTTTTGATGACTTCATTTTTGGAGCTAGAGTAGAAATGTTATTCCTTCCTGTAGCAAAGTTCCTCTATTTATACATGTTCAATGAGCATCATTTTCAAATCCTTAATGATTCTCACCAATCCTATTTCTAATTTAATAGGATTTTATTATTTATGCTCAATAATATGTTCAAATCAATAATTGATGATTGCATACTTTTATGAGCATTCTTAGAAACTCCTTGTCTTTATGTCATTGACTATATATTAAGATCTTAATATAGCAGGAGTGTATCATATCATGCCATGGATATAATGACATCACGGGATATCCGGAGATATCAGTTAATTTTTTTTATTTCAATTCTCCCGCGATTACCGTGAGACATACATGTACAACAATGCTTTATTTTTGAGCATGAACAACAAATGAAAATATTTTCTTCATTTTAAATTGTCATGAGATAATTATACCCTGTTGAAATCCAACTACATTGCATTGCCTGCAACAAATGCCCATGTTGGTCAAAATATACTGGTAACCTCTTATGATCATTTCCGAAAGATCTTCATATGCAAGCCTATACAATTTTCCTTACCATTGTTGCTAATGTTCCTTTTTTTTTTTTTTTTTTTTTT
>NC_044923.1:9589922-9597864 GCF_003576645.1 Ipomoea triloba | reverse complement strand
CTTTTTTTTTTTTTTTTTTTTTGTGTGCGTGAGCTCCGGTAGAGCCTCACTCTACCAATTGGGTAACATTATTTCAAATTTTCATGACAAAAACAATTCATAGCATGACAGTACAAATTTATATCTATCCCTGAAGTGATAGCCTCTTCCTTTATAAATTACAAATGGTAATTTTTGTTTCAAAGACCCTCATTGCTTTAATTTTGGCACTTTTTTGAAGGATCATACCATACTTATGATTATTATTTGGTGTGCCAAAAATGTTATTATAAGACCCACACAGGTATTGATGTTTTGGGGACATCATACTTGATATATTTTTTCAAATCTAGCTCTCTGCATATCAATACCAAAATTCCCCATCAACCTAGTACGTGTACACTATTTCCCATTCTGCGTTTCTGTTCTTAGTATGCAGTCCAATTGTTATATCACCGCCATTTGCGTATCTTTTTAGGCTATATATAAGGTCATACAACTCCATCTGTTTACATAGAGCCCACGATAAAGAATTAATAGATACGTTGAGTGCATATTGAAGATCTATTTCACGGCATTAGGGGGAGATATACCCAAATTTAAATGCCGAGAAATCCCATGAAATGGAATGATCTTCATTATAATCCACGTACTAGTAAGATTGAACTAGAAGTTCAGAAGATAATCTATTTGCAATATTAGCAAATAATCTGTCAAATATATATACACTGATCATGTTGATTAGAAAAGAGTGACAATGTCCCATAGATAAACCCCAAAATTGGACCAAATAATATATATCTCAATACTCCTTAACACCAGAAGTGTAGGAAATATATCCGTTTAAGAGATAAGAAAATATCACTAGATCTAGCAAAGAAGCATTGTCACTTTTGCCTTAAAAATAATTATGTCCTGAAGACATTTGTCCAAAAGACGAAAACCCTAGTAAGGTGCACCAAACAAACATAATACTAGGGATGCAGAACAATCATATCTTAATACTGGGAAATGTCAACAATCTAATTAAAAATTGTCATGATTTTGGGAGAAAAGTTTAAACTGTCGACAACATAATCGCCTATATAGTTGTTCATTTAAATAAACTGGATCCAAGTGAGGTGCCAGAAGCATCCTCACTATTTAATATTTAAAGGAGCAAGTAAAGGCATAGTTCGACTTGCTAAATTCTCTTGATAAAATGAAAACCATTGAATGTTAACCCTGTTGGTTACAAATAGATGTTTTTACGAAAGAGATGGCGTGGTATAATAGCGAGTGCTTGTAGTACATGGGTTCACGCAGAAACCCTTGATTAATTTTAATCAAATCTCTCATGTACGATGACATTTAGTTCCGCTATACAAGATAAGTGGTAAAATAAACTTAGATATGCAGCTAATAAACGTCATGACCACATGACAATAAGGTTATTGGACGGTATGGTCTTTATATGACCTTAGCACAGATCATAATTGACTGAGTAATTCTCCTTTTGAAGAAGGAATAATGTGTCATTATGAATTCGTTAAAGGATTACGAATGGAGTTATTACCTTCATTTAGAAGAGATAATATGTACCATAAGTGTTCTTTATTGAATTGTAAATGAGCATAGAATTACTAAATTTGATCCTTGATGGATTTATAATTACAACATGTTTGTTGTTGAAATACAAAGGCTTTACTTAATAGTAAAGCAATTAACTGAGTAATTTCCTCATGAAGCAAGAAAATGTAAAAATCAAAATATATCGCAATACTTATTGAATCGTAAAGAGCTTAATGGTATTTGCTCTAAAAACGAATTAAAGGACTTGGAAAACCAAGTATTATCTCGACCTGCAGATTGAATATTTCCTTGAAAAGTTATATACATCAATCAATCTATTTTTAGAAAGATGTCTTTAACGCATTTCATATGGATAAGTATGATTGACTCATCACACTAACGGTTATATCTCTTGAGGAAGATAAGGAACCGTTTAGACTCAAAAATGATACTGAGGACATTTTTGGGACCTGAAGTCCATTACTTCATTATTATTGGAACACTACAGAAAAATCAGAAGTTCCGTGATCGTATTAGGACTGACATTGTCCTTACAGTAAAATCACTTATAAGTCCTGGTATCCTCTAGTAAAGTTATGCGATAAACCAATGCGTGTTTCACATAGACCACTTGGTGTTAACTCCTTTTGATCTCCATGATGCTAAAATTCCAAACTAGTTATGTTTATTTTACCTTCAATTCACTGTCTTATGGGAGGATAACACAAGTGTGTTTTAAGTGGGTATGGTTAAGGAATATTAGACATGTTATGAAAATATTCAACCAACATAAACTCCAGAAGAGTCACAAGATCATTGTATAAAATGTTAACTTATAGTGACAATCTTGGAGGTTGTCATATCATCTCCTCTACACTCCTTTTTAAACAGTTATTATACTATAAGAAAGGTAGAACTTGAAGATTGTTATCTTCAGGGGGAGATGAGAACTACAAATCAATCTTGAAGATTGAGTATTAAAAGACTAACAAGTTGCACTTTAGCAACATATGACTTAAATCAATCCTGAAGATTGAGTCTTAAGCAACTAACAAGTTGTACTTTAGCAAGATATGAATACATATATACCACGTACTCTTTTCCTCACTAGATTTTTTCCCATTTGATTTTTTCTAGTGTGGTTTTTAACGAGACATGAGTATGATATAATAAACGGGAAGAAAGTTGCAAATAAACACTTAAAGAGACGAACCCTGAAATCCTGAAGATTATGCCCTGAAGGCTTATGATTGTACTCATTTTCCCCATAACTAAGTTTTTCCTATCGGGTTTTCTTAAGTTAAGGTTTTTAATGAGGCAATTATGAGGCAATTAGGAAAGTTGTTGTCTTCAGGGGAGCAACAACATACACATAAATTATTGGTCCAGAAGACCACAAACTCTTGCAAATCCCGAAGATTAAAAAGTTATGGTTGTACTCATTTCCTTAACTAAGTTTTTTTCCCACTGGGTTTTCTTAGTATAAGGTTTTTAATGAGGCAACCAAAACTATATATGAGTTTATAAATATCATGTACTCTTTTCTTCAACTAGGCTTTCCCACGTGGTTTTCCTAGTGAAGTTTTTAACGAGGCATGCATATATTAATTAAACGACCCATGTAATATTTTCATGTCTAGGTTTTTCCCACAGGATTTTCCTAGCACATTTTAGCGAAGCGAGATCGTGGTCAAATAATGTCCAAGGGAGAGTGTTATAAATGTTATTATGTGGACATTATGATATGATTAATTATATAACAGTTGTAACGGCTATTGTATTTAAGTCACCATTATCACATTTTCGTTATAGTTTGTTATTATAACCTTTTGTAATATGTACAAGGTTACTGGTGAATAAAACTCTTACTCTTCCTATCTCTCTACTCTATATTGTTATCTATTGTATATGCTTATTATTTGGATACTATACTCAATTCACCAGCTAAGAGCTAACAGGCTTTCAACAGTGCTGAAATTTTCTTATTACTATTTAGGGAAAATGACACTTTTTCCCCTTATGTTATGTGCATATAACACTTTTTCCCCTTGAGTTATTAAAGTTGCAGTTTTTCCCCTTCAGTTATTTTAAAAGTGGTAGTTTTCCCCCCCTGTAATGTTAAATAGACATTTTTGCCCGTAAAAATAATTATTTCATTTATTTTTATTCTCCAACCAATTATTACTAATATGTATAGAAGATCACGGTTCGATACGAACCTAATCGAACACTGTAGTAATTGAACTTAAATAGTATGGATGGTTACGGTTACGATACATAACCGAAAAAATAAAATAAAATAATTGTTGAATTTATACTATTTTTAAATAAGAAATAAAATTAAAAAAATAAATAAATAAGTTTTGATTGGCGATTCAAAATCAAAATTCGGTATGATAGCTACAGTGTTTGGTTATGTTCGAACCGAATCGTGATCATCCATACATATAAGTAATAATTTGTTGGAGAAGAAAAATAAATGAAATAATTATTTTAAGAGTAAATATGTCAATTTAACATTTCAGGGGGAACAATTGCCACTTTAATAACACAGGGGGGAGAAGTGCTATATGCACATAACATAGGGGGAAAAAGTGCCATTTTCCCTACTATTTATAAATAAAAGTATTGTTATTCCTGTTATAAGTCATCTGGTGCGTTTTAGTACGTAGAATGGTGTGTTTTGTAACATATATATATTGCGCATTGATTTGATAAGTTGATATGATCTAATGGCTGAAAATAGGCCACACGACCACACCTAATGACCAGGTTACACCAGAACTCTACCCTATATATATATATATATATATAGTATATATATATATAATAGTATATATATATATATAATATGCACATAGTCTAGACCTATTAGTAACTATGGATGAGGGCAAAGATCTGGTCTTCTTTTTTTATTAAATAATTAGTTTTGAAAAAAAAAAATTGGTCTAAGTCAACTACAACTAAAAAAGAAAAAATGGTTACATCAAATCTAATTTAAATGTGGATGCCAACTTACCAGATTCGCTTGTTAAAAGTGTGTCTAGATTTTATTTCTTCCACAAAAAAAACTCATGAAAATGTTTGCAATGAGAATGCTCTAAATCTTGCTAGTTTCATATGAATGCAGCAAGTATGCAACTACATATAAAGTGTCTCGTAGTCATTTTTCCTGAAATGAATCGTAGTCATTTTTCCTGAAATGAATCGAATATAAAAGGAAAAATTATACTTTTCGTCTCTAAGTTATATGAAATTATAGAATTCGACATTAATGTTAGTCATGTTCACTTTTTGCCCTTAAGTTATGATTGATGTTGCACTTTTTCGTATTTTATTAACTTTTCGTCCTTGAGTTATACTAAAGTTGTAAATTTCGTTCATAATATTTTGTTAGTAAATATACGAAAAGTGCAACGTTAATGATAACTTAGGGACGAAAAGTGAGCATGACCACACTTAAAGACGAATTCTACCATTATCGTATAGCTTAACAACGAAAAGTAGGGGTGAACAAAATATTGGTTAACCGCCCGATAACCGATAACCGAACCGACCGAAAAAGTCGGTTATCGGTCGGTTTCGATTATTAACATTTAAAAAAAAATCAGTTTTTCGGTGTTTCAGTTATTTTACGGTTTTGGTGTTTCGACCGAAACCGACCAATATATATACATATATAATATATAGCCATTGTTTGTTTCTGTCCAATACCAAATAGCCCAAAAGCCCAATATAAAAACACAAATGTCCAAACCATGTAACCATGTTTCCCGCTAGTAAATCCCCAATCCCTAATCCATTCTTCTCCGGCTCTGCTTCTCCACTCCACAGACCACAGCCACAGACGACGCCACGATGGTTCTTCAGTTCTCCCTCGCCTCTCGCCGCTGCTATGCCTAACGCCCTTCGCCCTCAACGATACTCCGGTCAGGCAGACAAGCAATTGCTCCCTCGTGCGGTCAGACCTCACCTTAGCCTTGCCCTTCAGCCAATCAGCCCTCTGCGGCTCTGCTAGTCTTCTTCACTGAGTTACCGATCTGACTCACTGTAACTCCAAGGTTCTAAGTAAATTTTTTTACATATTAAATTAAAAGGGATTTCTTACCTTATATACTGTAATTGTTGCAACTCTCTGTATTTCATATTTTCATACATTAAATTTTATATATATTTCTTGCAAAATCGTATCGTGGACTCTGTTGTTAGTGTTTCAAACTTATTTTTGGAGTCTGGACACTTGGATAGTGTGTTACTGTGTTTGAAATTTTTAAAGTTTTCTTTAATTGTTAATTAATATTTTGTGTAATTTTTTGAAAAAATAACCAATGAAGTTGCTGTGTTTGAGACTTTAGAAAATTAATATTGGAGCCTCAAGTGTGTAAAATTTTAAACAGTGTGTTGTGTGTTACTGGGTTTGCATCATGCTTAAGACATTAAGTTTTTTAACTACTTAACTAGTGCAATTGTTCGGTTTTTCGGTTAACCGAGATAACCGACCATCGGTTTTCGGTCGGTTAAGACAATTACTTCGGTCGGTTTCGGTCTGTTATGATAGTCAAAATTTGCAATCGGTTTTTCGGTTTGCTCACCCCGAAAAGTGTAATTTTTCCAAAATAAAAATATGGGGTGGATAATAAGTGTAAATATAAGCAATTTATAGGGCCGATTGATTAGTGCAAATTTTCTCTTTCCAAAAATTGTATTCCATTTTTATTTATTATTTTTTTACGGTGAACCAGTATCTCTCGAGCCACTGTGTGGAGCACAACTGCGATGGCTCTCTCATTTGCTCAATCTACCTTCTTCGTCTCCACTAGGCCCTCTCTCTTTCTCCGCAGAAATGGCGGCAGCCTTAAACGATGTAATGTTCTCGCTTGTTTCACCAACTATTCTTCTTCTTTTCCCTATTCTACTGGTGCTATGCCTGCAGATAACAAAGCCCCGGTCCATCGCCACAAGTGGAGGGCACCCGTTGCCTCAGTTCTTGAGCTTGGTGGCCTCAAGGTTTCCAAGGATGGTGAGATGAAGAGTGAATTTCTACTCTAAATATTATTAATCCTTGTGTTTAAATCGCACTGGGATTCTCTCAAGATTGCGTTTTCATAACTGGGTTTATATTCTTTTAGTTATTCATTATGTTTTTTTTATAGTTAGAGAAATTTTCTTATTCTTTTGTAAATTTAGAATCTTGGCATCTTGGTGCAGTTTTGTTTTTCTTTCAATATTTGACATGCTTGTTGGCTTAAATGTGCAACTTCCTCTTGTAAAATGTTAACCTGATTTTGTCCCTATGTTTTTCTTCTCCAACTTTTATGTATTCTATAATTATTAGTTGACATAACAGTTTGTGTCAAATTGATTTTTTTTTTTTTTTTTTTTAACTGGTGCTACTAGAGTTTTCTTGATTGAAGCTATCCAAACCTTGCATACATGAGTTAGCTTTTATTTTTAACTCTTCTGTTTGCATCTTTAAAGTATGAGGTAGCTTTGTGTGTCTGTTTATAGTATATATAGTTTGGGTACCTTTGAAATGTGAGTATAAATTGATCTAGCACACAATTCTATTTTATCACCGTTTCAGATGTGTACTAATGCAATCAAAGTTAGTTCAGAACATGCCACATGTGTAATTGTTGTGTTGGTGTTTGTATTTATTTGGTTTCCTAAGTTATTTAACGGTAATTGAGTACTGATCAGATGGTTTGATATGCAGAAATAGTGAGGGATGATCCTACAAACAATGTCCCAGATACAATATTCTCAAAGCTGGGAATGCAGCTTCATAGGAGGGATCAACATCCACTTGGTATCCTGAAGAATGCAATCTATGATTACTTTGACACTAATTATCCAAACAAATTTGACAAGTTTGATGATCTATGCCCTATAGTTTCTGTTAAACAGGTAGTGCTATCAAGAACTTCTAGAAATTGTTTTCTGGTTCTAAGGTTTTTCCTTTTTTGTTATTTCATTTGTCTCTTCTGGTTTCTCTCCTTCACTCTCTAAAAGTAGTGATTTCAATCCTTTTAATTTGTTTAATTTTCTTTTCTTGATGGCTGGCTGCCATATCAGTTTAACGTTTAGAACTTACTATCTTCTGTAAGAAGTCAAATTGGGGTCCTATTTACTCTTACTTCTGGGTAATACCATGAGTTCCAAAATTTTGATGAGAGATTGATTATTCAGCATTGATGAGTTAGTACTCATCATTTTCTTGAATGCTATGCTATGTTGATCTATCATGTGCATCTTTTTCTCTTTGTTACATAATGCCATTTCTTTCAGCTACCTCATATCAGTCTTTTAGCTTTGATGTTAGGATTTAGTCTAACAATTAATTGATAGAATTAAAACATATTGCTATCTTTCCCCCTCCCCTCCCCTCCCCCCCCCCCCCCCCCCCCCCCCC